>NW_009198433.1:49902-64808 GCF_000690835.1 Fulmarus glacialis | reverse complement strand
GGGGGTGGGTGCAGGGAGGATGTGGGCACCCCAGATCCACTCCGGGTGTTCATCTCCCCTCATTCAGAAGGGTGCAAGCACCAGAAGTCTCGGGGCAGACTCATTTGCATTTCTAAAAATAAGAACTTTTACGATAAAACATGTTCTGAAGTAAATTTTCAGGGAAAACATTGCAAGTAGTGCTTGGAGTACAGCTCTGCACAGCTTTTACCGGTAGGAGCAGACCAGCTAAACTGGGAACAGATACGCAGGAGACTCTTCTACACTATAAAACTAACCGATCACTGAGCAGGTTTGAGCTAGTGCTGCTAGCGGTTGAACTGTTAGCTCAGATGGGACACGACCCAGCTTAATTAAGAGAGATGTCAAACCCTGTCTCCACACCGGGAACTCCAAACAATTCCCCCAGGTGGAAAATAATTCAGCTCCAACAGGGAGCTGCTCAGAGCTTTGGAGTAGATGGTTTTCCCACTCCAGGTCAGTTAGCATCCTGCTGGTGAAACCTGTTCATGTGAGTGTCATTACTCACAGCTGTTGGAGGAAGGACTCAGTTAGCCTGAGATTCCTAGTCATTAAACTCGATTTAACAAGGCTTCTCACGTTTTATAGCAGTGCTGAAAACAGAGCCGCAGGTATCTTTCTCAGCATAGTTAGGATGTTATTGATAATCCTTGCTCGAATGCCTCATCCAGAGGTCTGATCTCATACAAATCGAGCAAAACTGCAGAGCCTCAGCTCTAGTGCATGTCCTCCCCGGTGCGCGGTGCAGAGCACGCCGCACTCTCAAGTCTCAAGTCACGGGATACTGCCTGTATTACAGAGGCCATTTAGAGTATCAGCACCGAAGAGCCAACTCTCAAACAGTGCTCCCTGGACCACGGCTCTGCAGCTGGTTCGTGGCGTCGGATCAGGCTGCACGGTTGCAAACTTGCCAGTGAGAAGCTTGATGGTATCAGCACGGGGCAGCTGTTGAGAAATATCCCTGGTCTGATCGCTCAGCACCCAGTGTGCTCAAGCTAAACGCTCTCACCTGCCTGAACATCCTAACTCCGTCATCCGTGTTCCCGCCCGTTAATACTCTGGCTCTCAGAGAACAAAACAGGTTACGGGCTTGATGCAGCAGTTTGAGGTTATCGTACTAGATAGTCATAAAAGGTCCCAAAAGCTCCCATAAGGACCCCCCAGCAAAGCCCAAAAGCTGATTCCCACACATCCTACCTGATGCACCTCCTGCACTGCACACAGTGGTCTGTGCTCCAGCACGGAGCTTTCTGGAGGGATGCAGCTTGTTTTCAGTGGGTCACCGATGAGAAACAGAGACCCTGGTGCAGTGCAAGTAGAATCTACTGACTGAAGGGAAGATATTATGACACAAGCAGGAGGTGTTTGTTCTGGTTCATTCTGTGAGCTAGTTTTTTTTTAATTACTTTATTATTCGTTCATAAAATTTAGCGTTAGGGGATTCAGAACGCGGAACACATTCAAGAGGACATTTAGCAAAGCGTTTGCCAGAGGACAAATTCTCATCTCAGATACTCTGAGCAGCACATTCGGAGTCTGATTCAGTGTTTTCAAGTGATGTCTTTGGCACGTACCAAAGAAGATCTGGGGCATCAGCATATTTATGAACTCATTCCCATGAAGTCAATGTTAAATCCAAGGGTGCAAGCCTGTATTAGTGAGAAATAATTCAGATATTAATTGCATCTTACCATTGTTCATTATATGACTGAATGAGGTAAAAAGAGAAGGCAACTGCATCTATTCAACTTCAAATATTTCAACTTATACTGAACAAGTTTCAGTTGTTCACATTCACTGAATAAACAGCAGAAAAATGTCTTATAATCGAAATAATAGAAAAAAGCACATAAACACAAACAGATACATTCCAAATGATTGGGAGGTCACTGAAAATATTTTGAAATATTTCGTGTCATTGCTTACACACAACAGTCAATGATGTTATACCAAGTCATTGGAAACCAGCATTCTATATTATCACCCCCAAAATTTCTTGGTGTTATTTCCAGTTGAGCAGGGAATGTGGGTTTAGTGAGTTACTTTTTTAGACAAATTCTTAGGGGTTTTTCACACGCATTGTAGACCTTCTGTTTCAGACTGAACTCACAGTCATGTTATGTGCTTCTATTCTTATATTACATAAGCAAAATGTTAAAAATTAATTTTTGTCTGTATGAACTTAAATCCATTTCCCAAAAATACACCGTGATGTCTGCTTGTAGTCTGCTGTAATGGCAAATATCCATTAACTCCTGTATTACATCTATAAAATTGTTCGGCTCAAACATAGATGTATTTAAATACTCAAAGGAACATTATTTTACAACGTCTGGGCAGTTCTGGTCTTCAGGAAAGCAAGCAAATATGGTTGTCGTAGAGCCTTTCTTAAGAGCAAATAAAACTAAGATTTTTTATGGTATTGGAAGATTTGCCAGACTATGGGATGTATACCAAGGCACAGATCAGAGTGGACACTGAAGACGAAGGGGACAGGCAAGTAAACAAATGGGATCCTAACCAGTTTGTCTCACAAAGTGGCTTTACATCAACCACATTCTTTTCTATCTGGTGCATTTCTATAAACTTTTTTTTTTCCCTTCTGCCCATACCGTTTTGTACCACGTGCTCGCGTCGCACAGACGTCTCAGGTGGACAGAATGACGGTTGTCACAGCGAAAATAACCCTGACAGTAAGAGCTCTTTCTACTTTCCTGATGCTGTCTGGCAGAGATGTGAATTCATCATACAGAACAAGCTTCAAAGCAGCTCGGGAGGTTATCACAGCATCGGAAATCTAGAGCTGCTACATCCGCAGTGCCCATTCAGGAGAAATCCTGTGGACGCTGGAAATCCTATGGATGCACCCTGTATCAATAGAGAAACACCAAGGACATAGAAGGCAACTTATGGTCAGGACCCAAAAGTCTGGGCATGCAGGGTCAGGGAATGTGACAAACAGCAGCTAGATCTGATATATGATTTACTAATTTAACCTCATTACATGACAAATCCTCAGCTAGCTAAAACTGTCACTCCACCCAAAGTGCTAGACTTTATTTTAAAATACATCTTTTATATTTTCTTCTCTGTAATGTCACAAACCAGAAACATTTTACAATGACAATAAAGGAGGGATGACACCACAGCAAAGAACTGCAAGTCACAGAAATATTTATGTGAGATGATGATTGACACAGTAAAGATTCACCCCTCTTCGGTAAACTGCTGCTTTTTCAACAGAAGGAAAATAAATCTACTAACCTTAGTACAAATATCTCAATAATTGCTCATTTTCTTTCTTTTTTTTTTTTTTACCACAACCACACACATACGTTACAAGGACTTGTCCTGCACATAAAGGGACTCGTTCCCATCTTTCCGTCCTTGATATAGGTAGAGTGACAAGCTTTATTTCCCCTGCCTTGGTCCCCAGAGACTGTGCGAGAGGAAGAGAAACGCAGGAAGAGAGCACTTGGATGAGCTGCTGGTGGGGCTTTTTCAGCTCCTTGTGTTGACTGAGAGTTTGTAGTACCGAGCTGCGCTCTCTGTGACCGTTAAATAGGTTGAGATTTGCAATTAAGAATGTTCTTTGGGACTTACGGCACCAGCACGACGCCTTGTAGTGATGATTTTGAGTGAAATAGTGTGTTTGCTTTGAGCACATACTGCAGCATACCTGACTGCTCTCTCGTTTGCTGCTTTTGCTTCAGCATTGGAGAAATAAAGGCTCATGCACACGTGGGGGCAACATCTAATTTCAGCCCTAGTAAAAACGTGTGGCAGACTCTCCTCCTGGTGCCGTTAGCCGTCAGCTGCGAAAAATACCATTACAAAAATTCAAAGATATCCAAAAGCAATTTCCAAACAAGCAGAATCATATATTATATTTCCATATACCTTTTATAGTGTGTGAGGGTAAGAGTGGCTCCATAATGGCATTATAAATATAGCAAATTAATGGTGGATGCAATGCCAACACCTTGTCATTATGCAAATTGGAATGTCGGCAGAAATGGTTATTCAACAATCCCTTTCAAAGTAACCAGACGCCTAATGCTGCTCATTACATCTAAACTAATTAGCACCACATTTAAACAATTTTAATAAGCTTTTTCCTTAACCCCTTGACAGAGGGGATTCCTGATGCTAATGCAAAAACGTACGAGCACTCAGCACAGGAGCGCTGGGGTTTTGCTCGGGGCACTGGCAGGCAGAAAAGCGAGGGGAAGTCTACCCAAAAAAAACCCAAATGACAATAAGTTACAGACATTTAGGGATGGAGAAACAGATTGCACTGGAGTGAAGTCTAGTTCAGTTTGCCCAGGCTCTGGTGCAGCCTCTCACTATCACAAAGACTGCCATGCCCTCCTCCCAGCACGGCGGAGCCTGCTCCCAGACCGCTCTCCTGAACTGGTACTACATTTAGGCTCCGTACTACCCAGACCTAGCTAAAAGGAAAGGCTCAACAAGGACACGAATTCCTTTCTTTCTCCACTCAATCAGCTTTGAAGGAGAGGAAGAGGAGGGAAAGCATCAACTCAGAAACATGAGCAATTAATAGCGCTCTCCCCTTCTTTTCCTTCAGGGGCAGCACCAGACTCCCGCAGCTGGAAGGGCAATAACTTTGTCCCAAAGGTCACAGTGTGTCCAGCTGCCAGGCAGAGCCGGCTCTCATCCGCATGTGTTTCCCAGGGGATGTGCTAAGTTTTGGGATCTCTAGCATCTCTCCCAGCTGAAGGGGTCACCAGTGGTGCTGGACGGGAAGGGTCCAGACTGGTCTTGATCTAGGTGGCTGCTCTGAGGCCTTAGCCTCTGCCGGGGCTTCCCACCCTTTCCAGAGTCCTTCAATTTCTGTAGAGGATTTTGTAATAAGAAGAACCGTCACCACATCCATTTAAGAGGGATGCTCCTAGGGCTCTGAATGTACCAACAGGCTCTAATTTCTCTCACTAGCTTTTCACCATCTTTCTCTGTAATGCCCCTCTGCATCCTCCCCCCACACCCTGCCAGGTGTTCAAGGTCTGCACTGATATGGCACAGCTGCATCGCCTTGGTCAGACTGCCATGAAACCAGCTAAGCTATGAGAGATCTGCCAGGGTCTCCACCCTGAAGCCTCCAGCTGGTTGCAGGGGAAGTGTGTGTAGGTGGAGTCCCTTGCCTGAGCTGTGGTGTAGGTGCTGGGCTTGGCTTTATACCTTACTGACCCTCACCCTGAGCTTTCCTTGCTGATGTGGCTCCAGACCTGCCTTTTATCTTGATGGACTTTCAGGTAATTACTGCCTGGCTCTGTCACTATCACCGAACTTGGTTTTCTTGTTTGGGTGGTGGTGGGATGGTGTCCCTTGTCAGGAAGGTCACTGTCCCTTCCTGCCTTCACCTTCTGCTCCTGGCTCACCTCTCCCTGATACCTAGAGACTCTACCCTGGTTTTTTTTTCTCACCTTGCTATGGACTTGACTTCACTCTGCACTCCCAGCACTGTGGAGTTTTCCTTGGGCACCGCTTGGGGCAGAACTCTGTTTTCGTGTTTCCAGATGCAAATTCAAGTGTTATTTTCACCCAGGAGCTAGATCTTGTTAACCATTTTGGTTTTATTTAAATGTAGCTGTCCCAGTGCATCCCAAAACAGACATATGGAGAAATTGCTCTCCAGTAGTTATCAGAATAACACCCTTCTCTTAGGCTCTGGAGTCCAAGAGGTCCTAAGGGCTGATCTAGATGGTGACAACTGCTATGAGGGAGCACTTTCCTGAATCCATGAAACTCAGTGGTGTTTTTAATGGTAGGGGTCTAGGGAATGCGGATCCAGATCTGGCCTTTCCTTGCCCCAGTCTGGGGACTGTAATCTGGAAGGCTCTTTTTTATCTTCTGCCTAGTCTCCTCCATGAAGCATTTTTAGCTTCACTGTGGTTCAGTTTCAGTTCCACAGGAGAACAGGTGATGTGAACTGTCTCCTTCCACCTCCCTTGCATTTAAGTCGCCTGTGGCTTAGGCCACCTCCTGAGACAGGACATGGGATTGTCACCTCTTAGGCTGAGAAGGGACCTGGAACTCCATCTCGCCTGAACGTGTGCTCCAGCATTATAGCTATTACGTGCACTATGATTGCCACTGCCTATTTGAAAACAGTGATTTTTATTAAAGGTGTGCATTTGGTGGGTATTAGACACAGTATGAAAATACATGCCAGATCAGGCCTTCTCAAGTGCTCGTACAATTCTTTCCCTGGGTCTCATTAGGCTTAAGCAAGAACTCTGGTCTAGGTGGGAAGGCCAGTGCAGCTCACGGCATGCACAGACCCTTAGGGGCCCAGGAAACGTAAGCATTTCTTGGGCTGCAGTTTTGGACTTAGGCACCTAGACCTTTCTTGGGCCAGTTTGCAGAAGGTCCCCTTCTGTGCCGATTTGCTACTATCCATGGTCAGACTATATTTTAAAGGCATGAAGTTTTCCTATATGGTAGTATAATTTCAAAAGGCGTGGTTTTAAATTACCAATTTTCATCGCTTAAGTACTGCTGTAACATCCAGATGTCCTAAGCTTTTCTGATGCATAACCTACAGATGCATTTACATCACCTCCATGATTAAAACCATTAATGTATTTAATAGCACTGGATGAGCTACAAACATAGCTGCACAAACAGCCAGGTTATTTGCATGAGTGTTAGAGACCACCAGATGGCTATCTCTGCTAAACTATTTTGATACATGGTGAATTGAGTTTTTGCTGGCTGGGCTCCTGAGAGTCAATACTACTTCTTGCTTCTGGCTAGTAGCTCCTTACAATTGGGAATATCCTTATCGTCCATTTCCACAGCCACTTTAAGTGGAACAGGTTTATTGTTTGTTTTCCACAAAAGATGTTTTTTTCAATAATGTCCACTTTGATCTCACTGATGCCCTCCCCAGCCTGCAAACTGTTTACATGGCATAATGCCTTGTCCATGCAGAACCGTTTACAAATCCTGTGTCTGTCTTGCTTCCAAAAAAAAAAACCAACCCAACCCCCAAATAAATCTTTTAAACATAATTTCTAAGAGCTTTTAAGGGTTAGAGTTTTCTAATGGAAATCATCAGCCGGACCTGGATTGCTAAAGCCAAGCCTCAAGTAAGTTTAGAGAAAACGAAATCGCAAGGTATCATGCAAAAGAGGAGTATGGACCCATCAACCTGCCTCAGTAATTTCAGAGGGGATGCGCTGAAGGATCATTTTTATTCAGAAGCCCTGCTCACAAACTCCATACCAAGCTCACTTATGTCACTAAGTGCTTTATATCAGAGGGCCAGACCCTTCATTCCAACGTTAAACAGCACTAAATTCATACACGCTATAGTCTTTTCCTTCCAGGCTTTTACTTCCCAGATGCAACTGTGTGCTCAGGTAAGAATAACCATGGAGAAGTCTTTGCTTCCAGTTCTTGTTTTACCACTGAAACAGCCCTAGTTATAAAAGGATGACTTGGATGCATCAGCACAGCTCACTTCAGCTCAGAGTTAAGGTGTCCTTTTAAAGATACAGAATATTCAACCTGTACTACAACTATTCACCTTAACAACACTCTAAGGGCCAAGCCATCCAAGGTGTTTAGGTACCTGGAAATCATATGCAGTATCCCCAGTAAGCAGGAGAATGTTATAGTGCAATTGCAAAGGCATTTGAGTGAGTTATAAAGACAAAAACACACAGCAGAGATCATGTGAATGATACTTGTATTTTTTTATTTCCCACTCCCCCCCCCAGAAGCCCTGAGGACAGGAATAGAAAAGTTCCAGTAGAAATGTCACACAGACATTTAGCAACTGAGATGTTTGAAGAGCTGGTGAGCTCAGAGACCTCAAATTTGTAATTCGCTGTAAGTAAAGTGACGCACAAAGAGGTGTGATGTATCTAAACAGTAGATTAATTTATTTTCAATTCAAAAGGATTTCTATTTAATGAAAGTATGCTGGATCTTTGGATGCCTCCAGCAGAGCTACAGATATAAACCCAGGAAAAGGAGAAAACTCCCCAAATCATCTGAATTATGTCTGACCAGGTCTAGTGAGAACGTTTAAGCGGCAAAATTCAAGACCTGATGTGTGATGAGTTGCCCTTGTAGAGAAATAATTTGATTAAATGAGGCAATTTTCTCAAACACTGGATGAGAGGAAGAGGCATGCTGCTAAGAGGCCAGGCTAGGATAAAGGCAGTGCTACAGAGGACGTGCGTTTAACACATTAGCCTATGAAGAGTCAATGGTCTTCCCTGCTTCAAGGCAAAAAGAGGAAGAAAAAAATTCATATCCAACTGGGTATATTCCCCACCTGACAAGAAAAGTTCTTGCAACAAAACTGGGGGGTGGGGTGGGTAAGTAGGAGAGCTTAAAAAATATCATCGCTAACCTGGCCCAAAGTCCATGCAGCTGTGTCTGAGTTAGCCAGCTCCAAGTCACTTGCTGGGAAACCTTAATTCTGCAAATTCTCTTTCGGCATGAAAGCAGCACTCTAGAAAAAACACTTTTTTGTGTGCATGTCTGTTTTCAATAAAGAAAGGGGACAGCATACAGATCACATGATAGGATCAGGTTTAACTGGCGGATCAGACATTTGGGTCCAGATAGGAAGTTTCAGCTCATAATTCTAGAACTGATGTGACTGAGTAGCATCGTAATGGAGCATAACTTGCTAAGCAAGCTTTTTTTCCTCACAGCTTTCCACCACTTCCCTTTCCAGTCTCACTCTTGGGGCTTTTTTTTTTTTTATTTTATTTTTTTTTATTTTACTAAAGGCCCCAAATGGGAACTCTCTGGGGTGAAGTACACCTACTGTTTGCTGGAAATTTCTAGTGCTGACACCTCAGGTCCACAGCAAAGAAGGGTTAAGTGCCACTGCACAATATAAATTCTTCCCTCTTTTTACAGAGAGGAGAGAAAACATGTCTTATAAATTAACACCTTCAGTCTGTGCAAGCTCAAGAATCTCTGGAATAGTGGCACCATGACCATTGTGGCTCTTCTGAATATTCATCTCCAAGATCAAACAATTTCATTTAGACTGTTCTGGGATCCCAGCATCCAGTGATCTATATTATACTCAAATGTTCGGGGTTTCGCTGTTATTGGTTTTGTTTGTTTTCGGGGTTTTTTTGTGTCTTTATCTTTGCTAAGAAATAAAAATCAGTTTAGCAGTTGATTCAACTGACCTGGTGATAAACTTGTTTTGCCCTTGTCTACATTTTCACCTGAAGCCTTCACTGCCAAGTTAGCTAGACTGATAGGAGAAGTGGCTTTGCTTTCCAGTGCAGTAGGTATCTTTTGAAATTCTTGCTTTCGGTTGGCTATTTATTATTTTATTTCTGGTAGTTTAGAAGTACATCTTCCAAATACCTCTGTTGAAGAGGAAAAAGTCTTCCAAACTGCAGAGCTCTGCAACATAAACTATCAAGATTCAGCATTGTTTTCTAAGCAGTGCTCGTGCAAGTCAAAAGGTATTTGGCAGAGCTGTAAATTAGCTTTTTTCTGAGGTGGTCAGAAGCTACACTGAGAAGTTTACATTTTCTCTTTTTTTTAATTCTTAAAGAGTCTCTTGATGCATGAGGAAACACCTCCATCAGGTGAGTGACTAAGCCAGTGCTGTAGAGAATCCATTCTAATTTGTAGTCTGTATTTTATTGAAGACTTCTGCAGTTCACTTTGATTTTTCAAACACACTATCCACCTTGATACTCTAGATTTCCTTCACTCATAAAGCTGTATGAAACCCTGCAAGAGCACAACTGGTCAAAGTTTTGTTCACTCTGCTTAAGAACATGACTATAGCCAGCAAAGCAGGTTTGGGAGATCTGGTTAAGTACCCTGTCAATAATAGCAAACCACATTGGATCCGGCTGCTTGATCTCAGTATGTGTGTTAACTGTCTCTGGCATCAGAAGAGTCCAGATGCTTGTGTCTATAGCTGGATCCTTAGATGCACTCTCAGGCTTGAGACCAATAAAATTTTAACTGATTCAAGCCATGCAGTTCAGTAGTACAGTACGCCACTTGAATGATTTTTTAAAAAACCTCATACTTTCACTTTGTACTGTGATAAAGAAGATACTTTTTTTTTGAATCAGTTAAACTGCAGCACATACTGAGTGACTCTACAACCTTTCACAACATGCTTTCCAGATGCAGTTCTGAAAGATACTGGGAGACATCTTGAGTAGACAAGAAGCTGACCAGGCTGACCTTCATCATTTCAGCCCCTCCACTGCTGCCACAGCTACTGAGTTTGAGTTAGCTCCTGGACCTGCTGAAATCTAACTCCCTTCCATTCATTATCAGAAGACATCAATTGATTTGGAATTTTTTTTTTCTTTTGTATGTACACAAGAGGTCTCTAGAGGTACTGCAGGAACCAGCGTGCTGCTTGCTATGGTATACTTTTTAGAATGGTAGGCTGAGCAACTGCTCTGTGCCTTGCCATCTCTGGTAGATATCTAATTGCTTCTGTGGTATCTTTCTTCTGAAGGCGTGAAAGTGGAGGCAAATTACGGCACACATATTGGCAAAGAAGGCATAAGTTACATGAGCCCCCTAGGAAGGGAAAAAAAAAACGCTGAACACTTTACTCAGTATGTACAAGTCATAAAACATGCTCTATTTCATGTACATTTCAAATAATTATCAACTTATTAAATGCATTTCATTCTATATCACCACATCTTTGTCAAAATTCATGTTCATTATTAAATAAGTTAGAAGTTGAAAAAAATTTTTTAAATTACCCCAATAAAAATGCACCCAGAACAGTATTTTAGTGTAAATATGAAGGTCTGTGATAAAGGTTTTGTGTAGTTGCACTCTTATTAATCATCTTTGCCCTTCATTTTATTACAATTTATTTCAGTGCGTAGTTAAACTGGTTGGCAAACTTCTCGTGCTTTCTTTGGTCCACTCGGTTCATTGCTTTCGCCACCCGTTTCATAGCACCTCTGAAAGAGAAACAAAAAAAAAACCCCAAACAGTTATGTTAATTCTACACAATCTCAGAGAATGTTTATGAATGTTGGGGGTGGGGGGGGAATGAACTATGATTAATCACTACCAGGCTTCTGAACACTGCACTGATGAGGCTGAACAAATTTGTCTTGTTAACTAAATTAGCTACAGCAATACAAATAGTTTAATTCAGCAATGATTTTATTAACAGGAGTAAACAAATTAAAGTCTTTCAGTTTAATGGCTGTGCATTCCACCCTCCTAGCATTATTTCTGATAGTCACACATACCAAGTTTGATTTTCAAAAGCACCTAACTGCTCTTGGCAAAAAAATAACTAAAAGCATCTAACAGGATCTAAAAAACTCACACTGAGAAACCCTTACAAAATCCAACCTGCAGGATCTAGAATGTTTTTGTAAGGGTAGGGCTCGCTGTTCAATTCATGTAACTACAACTCATTTAGCAACTTTCCTTTCACAGGTTCCTAAAAACCCATTTTGTCAGCTGTGGGCAGAGCAAAACTCTCTTTTACTCACATCAGCAGCATCCCCGTTCCTGAGCAGCAATTATTTAATCCACAAGCACAACACTAGTTTACAAAGACACCAGAGATTGTCATGTATGTCTATGCAGAGGGATAAATTACTGCTGCAGAACAGCTAAGCGCTTGGAGTTTAGCGTAGTCAGGACAGTATGTCCAATAACTTGTTCTTATATAAAGTGGAATGGGATCTCTGTAACCTCATAATGAGCAAGCATTCGTGCCCTCTGCAGTGCCTGCTGTGCTTGAAGAAGGCTCTGGAGTATTCTTCAGATTCAAAAAGGAAATAAAGGAATGAACTTTCGAGCTCTTAAGCTTTGTGGTGCTCCTAAATCTGATGAGGGTTTGCCCCCATGTTCCTGCTCTTTATTTGCTACCACTGTTGCCTCCCAGCAAAGATGGTGCCCAGAGAATTCTCCTCTTTTGGAGAGTGAGTGAAGACACCTGCACTTTTCTTCCCTCCACAAACTTTTGAGTGAAGATCACGCAGCTGAGATTTTGAGAGTGAGGAAAATGATGCCTGGACAGCATGAATAGGAGCAGGAGATTCTCATAAAAGGCATAGAGAGAGCAGATCTATATATCCTTTAACTGGTAAGGCAGAGGAATGGGTTTCCGATTCCAGAGGGGTAAGAAAGCAGAAGAAAGCCAGTAGCAGAAGTCAAGAGGATGCTCTGTTGCATACATCTGCCCCCCCCCCAAAACTTAAGGTAGCTGTTGTGCACAGCTGAGTGCATCTTGCCTAGGGAACTTGGTTCTTCACTAGATTCTAGAGCTCCCATTTTTATTGGTTACTTTGGGTGCCTCTAGCACAAAAGCTCAGAAATCTAAGGCTGATATTTGCAGGTGTGTTCAGATGTCACCCTGCCTCTGTTTATGAAGAAGGAAGTTATCTCCTAACACATCTCTGTAAAGACCAGGATGCTCTGCCAGTGTAGGAGGTATACCAGCTAAGGGCTTGGTTTGAGGGACTATGTCCCATTTAAGAACATGGCACTGATTGATGTCTCCTTTGATTTTTACATCAGAAATGCAGTTGGCAAGTTCCATCACACAAAATGGATGGTTTCAAGTCTAGTGCTGTTAGACTCTACGTTGTCACAGTCTGCCTCTATCACTTCTGAGGATGCTGCAGGCTGTGCAGTAAAATGAAGACAAGGCATCCACCTGGTAGTGTGCACCAGCCTTTTTCAGGATCAGGCCCTACACACTATTCCAGATCTGCTCCTGTGGTTATCTCTGAGAGGCAAGCTGACTTCTGTTATAACTAACTGCTCTCTGTAATGGCTTCATTTCAAAAGTCATTTTGAAACATCTGAAAACAGAGGATACTTCTTAATAATGCTTCTAAATGGTGGGAGTAAAGATTTTCTCAGCAGCAACTGTAATGAAAACCAACATTCTGAATAAACACCTTGGAAGAGGTATACTTTTAACAAAATTCTACCAATAAAGTCACCAGAGTAAGGAAAATGTGGTCATGGTTTTGCACTTCAAATATCGCCTAATTGGTAGGAGAAAAGTGAGCCTTTAGCAGCACAGAGTGGCCTTGACACTCTCATGTCATGTAGGTTTTACATTAGCACCACTGGATTGTGCGATACTGTAAATGAAATGAGATCCCACTTTGATGATCTGTGTGCAATTTCACTTAACTTTATTGGCAGACTAGAGCCTGGGTTTATCACCTATACATTTCAAGTAATTTGGGGTTGTTATAAGGAGTCAAGGTTATCGTCTTGTTTAGTGCTGCAAAGCATGAAACCTATTAAAACATGACAGGTTTGATTCCCTATGCCTGGCACTAACACACACTCAAAATCATTAGCACGAACCATAGTAAACCAAAAACAGCTTTTCAAATTTATTTTGTTAAAGCTGATATGAAATTCTGATCATTAGAACTGTATGTACTCTGACTTCTAAGAAAGATCAGGTAACATGAGAATTTCACAGAAAACGTGCTCTTTCTGTAACTAAAAGCAATGTAGATTTGGCTTTGTTATTATAATCATTATATCAGAAAAGGGAAAATAGAGTTTAAACAAATGTTGTGCCTTGGATACTGTTCAACTCATCCAGTATGTTTAGGGAATAACCCAGCATTGATGATTTTATAATAACAATTTTGCTTTTTTGATTTGACAACTTTAGACTTTTCACTTTCCTTTGACTACTTCATTTTTGACATGTGAAACTCTTTAAATAGCTGCAGCTGCTTCCCATTTGATAAAGACCAGAGCATGCTTAGGCAAATTTATGTTGCAGCCACATCTAACCAAGACTAGATATCAGAAACGGCGTAACAGAGCGGACACATGAAGCTACTATATATTCTAAAACCCATTCAGCTTGGTGGGTTGGTAGGCTCCCACTTCCATCTGAGCTAGTGTGCCTGCTTTAAAGTTAACTCACATATGTCTACGTAAGTCACGGACACGGCATTTGTCTGAAGCGTCTAAATGCCAATGCCATCCAAACAGTTTCCTCTCCAGCTAAATGTAGGCCAAGAGCTACCGTTTGCACATGTGCTGGGAGGAAAGGGAGACGTATAGAAACAGCACCATCACGGGAAGAATACTGTATCCACATGTCTCTGGTACAGGGAATAATCATCTCCAGATTCTTACAGTGAAAAAGAGAACTGCAGCAGGTTCCAGTCCTTGACATTTACAAAAGACAGCAGGGGCTAAGTGAACAAGGACCATAAGACAAGGATCCAAATATTCTTCTTAACCAATGAATGCATTCTCAGTAAAGGGGGAGAAAAATGCAATGGCAGCGTGTCACTGAATAATAAACAGGGAAGGATCACTGTGTACATACTGGATTGGAAGGCACCGCATCAGGCCCAGCTAGCAATTTAGTATACCCAAGAGTGACAGAAAATACACAGGAAGCGCAGGCAGCAGTCAAAAGTTTGGGAAGGTCTCTGAGCATACACCAAAGGCTTGAGGGCAACCACCAAGACACTGCTACATGCCAAAAGCCAAGGGTTTTTGACAGATCCTTTTATTAATTGAAGTTCTGCACAGGGCAGCCCATCTTAGGCTTTCAAAAGGAAAAACTTCATTTTCACTCCATCTACACTACTACAGTGTGTCTGATGCTGTAAGTTGTGTCACTCTGAACACATCATCTTCTTTCCAGATCCAGTACTATTTCCACACATAAAGTAGCATCCATCTGATTAATAAAGGACCACCCAGAGAAGCCACTACAGCAATTAAAGGAGTAAAAAAAAAAACTGAGAAGGAAAAAAAAAAATCTTTCATAGGAAAATTTTGTAAATTAGCTGAAAATCATTCTCAAAGAAATAACCTTGGTCATCAGTATCTGCTACTCTTTACCCTCCAGAGATATGGAAAGCATTCCT
>NW_009198433.1:29262-49891 GCF_000690835.1 Fulmarus glacialis | reverse complement strand
GCTCTGCAGTTAGCGAAGTAAGTTGTTTAGTAAGTGCACGTTACTGTAGAAACAGAAAGTACCGTTGAAACAAAGGGAAACAGCAATTTAACAGGCTTTAGAGAACGTAAGCATCTTACTTATTGAAGACTTTCTTCTCAAGCCGGGAACGAGAAGTATTAGCCTGCTGCTTCAGGTCTGTCAGATTTGGATATTTCTTCTTCTTCCCTTTCTTTTTCCCTCCTTTTCCATTATTTTTAGAGGAACCAAGATCCAGTCCTGTAGCTGCTTCAACTTCTCTCATGAATTCTGGATCTCGCCACTCTGTTTAGAAGAAAAAGCATGCACTTTGAAACTCCAAACCCAGGTAGAATTTGCAGTCTCCTAAGATACAGGTTCTTGTCATCGCTAGGCGAGGGCAGCATCACTGTGCTGTAAGTTGCATACACAAAGGAAGGGGAGGATAAAGCAGTTAGCCAAAATGACAGATCTTGATGAAAAAGCCCTGCCAGTGTGGCATTAGTATCTATTATTAGCTGGTGTAGATAAAACTGTTCTGTAGGAAGACTTAAGTCAAGTTTTCACAGTAGCACAATAGCAAAATCCCAAGGAAACTATTCCATGTAGAAGAGGTGACATAAACACAATGATTATTATTTAGAAATTGAACAAAATGCCAACAATGTGGCCGAGGAACTTATCTCCAGAAATAAATTCTGAATAAGCTAAAAAATAAACCTAAAAAAAATGGAATATGTCAACTTTTGAGCAGAGTGGGGGTGACAGCATTGTAATTTTTCTGCATCAGAGAATCATACTTGCTTCAAAACATGAACTGGTATCTGACACCTAAATAGCATTCTTGAATAAGACAACGTGACCCTGTTGCCATGAGCCCCATTTTGCATCTGAAAAAGATACTACTTTTTCAGTATCCCACACTTCCTCAGTTTAATTACCTAAATCAAGTTTCTTCTCTTGACAATAGCACAAGAGTTAATTTATCTCATCAAAAACTTGTTTTACAATTTTATCAAAACCTTCATGCTTCAGAATCCAACCATACACTGTAAATGGATTCTGATCGTAGATGCCACCACGGGAAAAATCATGAACAATTTTGACTGTAGACTCTTTGACAAAGCAGTGGTCTTTCACCTTTAGTATAGAGTCTTGCCTATAAGAACAAGGTAACATAGTACAAAGTAGAAAGTAAAAATGTAACTAGAGGATGGATATCTTCAAGCGGAAATCTAGAAAAATGGCATTGCATTACAAAGATTTTGAGCATATGGGTTGGAAAAAAATGTAGCAAGTACCACTTCACAGAGTAACACGGTCCAGACTCGGCATAAATGTCAGAATTCTGTATTTCAACAACCACAAATTGCCAGTCATTTGTCATATAGTTTCCCGTATATCAGTCAGCCTTTCTTGCCTGCAGAAATTGTAACACCAAATGTCTACTGCTCGTATTTAACGTCTATGTAGATATAGAAAAATAAACAGTTCTAAACAACTATACAATTTCACTTATATACCAAGATGGTCACTGAGTGTGGCAAATATTAGTAAGCACATTTCAGGAAGGTCAGAGGCAATGTCCTCACTTAAGAACACAGTGTTTAGGAATACCAAAGCAATTTTCCAAGGAAATGTTAGATCTAACCTTCTATGATACATGAAAGCAAGGACTGATTAAAATCCAACACAGCAAAAAGCATGGGGAAAATGAAGCTGTGCAAGAACTGAGCAGGAGAAGTATAGAGGGAGAAAACAGAACACATATACTTGATAGATCATAAGACCTCACAGACTTTTTTTTTTTTTTTTTGAAGTGAAGGAATACAGAACGATACAGCACGATTCAGATACAGGAACGATTAATCCAAGATTAAGGAAAACTGTCTAAACAGTTTATCTCCCAGTAATAAGAAGGCGTCACAGTTTAGGAACCCAGTGAATGGAGCAATTGTTTAAACACAACGAAAAAATGCCGGCATCCAGTAGAGATGAAATGAGCATTTGAGTAAAATGAAGGAGCAATTTAAAAGCCTTTGAGAAAAATCAATAGAATGCCAGGGAAGAGCAGCCTTTTTGAGCATTGATGGGCCCCTAAAGCTCTTCATACATTGTTACTGAGTTTAGCAGCAGGGAAAAGAAAATTACACAGTTTGCAAGGGTAGGCGGGAATCAATACTGTAGTTAGTAAAGAGATGCTATTTCACATCTGACTGGCCAGCGGCCTGCCTTCACCAGCCTGTCCTGATACCTGTTTGTTAACAAGTCACTAAGGGCTGAAAAACCAGATACTCTTCAGGGTTGACACAAAAAATGGGCACTTAATTTGCTCCTGTGTGCGAACTATTGGAAAAGGATGAACACTGCAGATTAGCAGGTCAGTGTAATCCCACCTGATTCATTGTTTCAGGACCAAAGAGCCCAAAGCACCGTTTTGTGGACATTAACTAGAGTTTAAAATTTTATACTAAGTTAAAAAATGCTCCATAATAACAATGACAGTGTTATGTAAAAACATAGTCATTATCACACGAACCGTATTACTTTTACATAATTGTTTTCCCCTTCAACCACATGAGGATGAAAATAAACCTACCATCCAACAGGAAAAAGATGTAGGAAGAATTTTGGTGCAATTTAACCACACAACTGATCCCCAGATTTTCATGTTTGGCATTTTTCAAACTGTTGTCATTAGCAAATGATGTTGTCAATCGTAAGATCAAAGCACTTACTGTACAGAGTGGGTCTCTACTTGTACGTTTTCCACAGCAGCACTGCTCAGACTTGCTTCAAGTCCTTTGCAAATAACCAACCTCAATGCAAAACAACGAAACAACAACCCCAGCAAACCACAAACCCAAAACATTCAAACAAAAGACCCTTTAAAAGGTTAATGAAAATATTATAAAACAAATATAAAAATACAGAGGCACAGAAAAAGAGAAAGAAACAAAAAAGCAGTGGATAAAAGTATTTTGTGACATCTGGTATACATATGGCTTTAGAAATCTGTAAGGTTTTGTCCAATAAATTAAGTGCCATAGCTTGTTCAGTATCTCCCCAGACAGATGGGATGGACCTTTGTATGACATCTCAGCTTAACAACGGCACTCAATAATGCAATGCAGCAATGTCAACACTGGTTTGGGACTAACATACACATCCTTGTGGGCCAGAGGTGAGAAGCCTCTAACAACACCGAGCTGACACTGTAATAAAAATAAATATTATGTCTAGCCTCAAGTAATGGCAATTTCACAGAAAAGAAAAAAATCAATATTTTTCAGTGCAAGTGATTTTTATACCACAATATTAGTTTCTAGTTTGAAACTAGTCCCTCAAGAACACCTACTAGTTTAAATTCGCTAGTTTTAGTTTGTCATAACTAAGTTGGGAACTTTCCTTTTTAGCACAACATCCACAGCCCTGGCCTGGTTTCGCTGTGACAGTCCAACCGTGCCCGTGCTACTGGCTGGATGTCACTTTAGAGCACTTTACTCCACCTGGACAAGGATGGAAACTGCCTGCAAACGTAGCACTTCCCAACACATGCAGACACCAGGTGTTCAGTAACCGCTGCACTCGGCTGGTGCTGGCAATTGCCAAGCAGTGTCATTCAAAGATGGCTAAATATGTATTAAAGGAAAGTGGGTAGGTCAGTTGTATGTTTAAATGCACATTCATTCGACATAGACCTTTTTGGATAACAGATCAACAACTGTTCTTTATGCTCTGAAGGGGTTTCTGGAAGGTTCAGTAGCCTCATTAATAATATATGACTGTGAAACTAGTGAAATACTGAGTCAGAGCTTAAGAGAGAACTAACTCCTTAAAGGAAGTATACTACATGATATCAAAATGATAAAGCCTATGGGTAAGTTTAATTAGAATGCAGACTACTCACCTAGAATAAATAGCTTAAAACAGAGAAAACTAAGACCTGCTGGAGGAAGGCAGATTAAATAAAATCTTTGAAAACAAATCTGTCCCCTCCAATTATACACTATGTCTTTGCTGGATAGATCCCTCTTTCCCATCTTGCTCTGCAGTCCATCAACTTCCAGTAGCTTCCTGGTTGCAGACCCCCAACAGCACTCTGTGAAAATCTACCTTCTGTCTGTCACTAATGAGGCTTAGTTGTACTATTGCAAAAATCTCTTCTTCCCCTTAGAAGTCTTCCTGCCTCTGTATTCATTGCTTGCTGTCTTTCTCATTGCCTGCATTCCTCACCTAGCAGTCCAGAGCTTTATCCTGGCTAAAAATGCCCAAATAATCTTGGGGAAGGATGAGCCCTCCCTCCAGAGCACTCCACGCCTGAAAGCAGCAGCCAGGATGTACGGAGAAGGCCATTAGTTTTGTTGTCCATCCCCATTGTTTAAAAACAAAATCCAGAGTATTGCACAGTAAACTGTGAACGATTAAACAGCACGGGTCCGCTTGCTCCCTTCCTCAAGCCCATCACAAACATCACGCCTATTAGATATCCAGACTAGTTATAATGCCAATAAAGTAAAGCCCAAGGTGAGGCCTTCCCTAGTTCAGAGTATTTTCTAGCGATGCTGCACAGATGCACAGCACAACAAGGCCACGAATTCTCCTTCTAAAACACAAGTAGTAAATGCGTAGATATAGGAAATATAGAATATGATAGATATTCTATCATAGATGGGAATAGATATAGGAAAAACAAGTTCACGCATTGTGACAAAAAAACCCACTGTCAATATTTGTGGTAACACTGTGATCCTAATAGTATTATCATTACATTACATAAATCACAACTGTTAGGGACCAGCAAGATTAGACGACTTCTTTTCAGAAGCATGGGAACAGTTACAGTCAAGCATTTCCCAGGAAATAGGTTTAATTGTCCTTAATAAACAAGTTCCGTAAGATAAAGGCTATAATTCATCTGTCTGAGAACTGTTAGGAACGTTATGATAACTATTGGAAATAAAGAACAAATGCATGTTAACTTTATTCTGTGTACACATGCATCCATATTTATCACATAAGCAAGAATCAGTGCAAATGATGTGCAAATTAAAACCAACAGGAATTTAAATGAGAGAATGGGGTTAGGAGCAAAACAGAAATATAATCCAGTTCTGTGCATCTCAACCTATGCCTTTAGCAACAACAGAATCGGCTCTCTTCCTCCATATAGCCTGTCTCATTTGTTGTCCAACTGTACACTGAGATTGTTGTCCAACCTGTATCTACACTGTATCTATAGATAGATGCAATATATACAATATATAGATACAATATATTGTAGATGCAATATATACAACATATAGATACAATGTAGATACAATATATACAATTATTATATGGATTGTAAATATATTGCGGATATTGTAAATATTGTATACAATATATACACAAACACATATACAATAAAGATATTAGGCTTATATTTAAAGCTTATCTCCCACCTCTGTCTAATATTTTTTTTTTTTTTTTTTTTAAAAAAAAAGATGCTATGCAGACACAAACCTGGCTGAGCTGCTTGCTTCTCAAACTGCATCTTTTCTTCTCTGGCTCTGTCCTCTGCATTAATGGGAATCCCAGACTCATTCCGAGGAATTATCTTTCCGTGGAAAGGGCACTTGAGAAAGAAAAGGAAAAAAATCTCAGAACTTCTGAATTAAAAGACAATACTTACATGTTATTCAACATAGCTTAAAGCTAGACACTGAAATCAAGCGACAAAACTCTACGCTTGATCCCCAGTCCCCCTTAGAAAGCATCAGGATCCCATAAACATCATATGTTTAATATATTCAGAATCTCAAAGAAATAAGCTCTTTGTGATATGAATATCCAATTTCAAGAGGCCAGGTAGCATATCCTGTCAAGCCTGGAACCAGGGCACCAATGCTGCATTGTATTTTGTTGTTTATGCTATATCCCTATCCTGTAACAAAGTATTTTAGTGCATTCAGATCCTTCAATCTCAGGCAATATAGGAAGAACAGGGATATTAGAACAAAGTATGTAAGCAAAGTATTTCTGTTCAATAGGGCTCATAATTTGAGGCTGTGTAGGATTTAGCTTTCATAAAACCTAATTTGTAAATAAAATCTCTTTGCTCTTCAAATACCCACATTTCTAAAAACGGTTAATATCAAATATGCCTCTAAATGAGGAAAACTTTTTGGCAAACAACTGTCTCTGCTTCACTGTCAGGTATTCAAACATCACAGTAATAAATACAATATAAATACCTATGATGAATGTCAAAAATATTTGAGAGTTCTTTAAATGTTTACAACTTCCTTACAAAAAGGATGCTTCTCATATGAAGCACGTATCAACAGAAAACTTCTCCAGGTACAATTTTCTTTCACCGCCTTGAGCTATATTTACAATGTGAAATAAACTTTTATGGACATGTTTTAATGAGATCTTCTCCATATAGCACATATCCTGGAAGTTATGTTACTTGGTGCCCACCTTAATCCGGTCTTGTCTTTCACACAGACTTCCATCAGGCATTGGTGCTCGACATTTATGTCTTACTGGTTCAAACTTGCCAGCAAATGTTATATATCTAGTTTTTAACATTTCAGTTATTTCTTTATTTTCCACCTCTTCCTCTACTTCAGTGGGTGCCCAAAATCGATGCTCAGAAGCAAATCTGGGAAAACAACAAATGCAAACTATTCACAAAGGTGTAAGAAAGCACATAAAGATGTCAGTATCATCCTGTGGTAAACTTAAACGTAAAAGGAAGGGAAGCTTCACTAGTGAATTAGAAAACCTAGGAATCTATCATTCTTTCTTATGACTCCTGTATTATGAAGATGTTTTTAAAATATCACCAAAGCCTGTCTAGTATTGATTTCTTGTTTAACCTGCTAACCTAACAAGACCTTAATAAGTCTTAGCTCTAGTTCGTGATCTGACATTCAGAGGCAGTTATCCAATACCCAATTTCAGTGAATAACTTTGTAATTCTGTAGTTAACATTCTTCATAACAAAATACTTCTATGATTAAACACAGAAGATAGGCCAGGGAGGAAACAGTTTGATCTTAACTTGTCTGATCTTATTCCTGGTAGCTGTACGCCTGTAGCAGCAGAGAACCAGAAGCTGAAATCAGAGTATGTTGCAATATGCTTGGACCAAGGAAGAGAGCAAACGATCAGCTAAGCCTTATAGAGATTCTTTCTTACAGGTTCTCCTATACAGTGTCCATAAGTCTGAGAAACTTATGGGGTGTTCCTCCAGGAAATTAAGCTAATCCATTGAAAATCTATTTTAAAATTAGAGATCTTACCTATATTTACAGGCACATACAGGCAAATGGGCTCTTCATTAATCTGGTGTAAAGATTACTACCATGCCAGCGGACGTGGGGAGTGGGAGGGAAGGGGAGCAAGGACCCTTGAATGGTGCAGTATTTTCAGATTTTCTCAACAGTATTCATATAATTTGATTTTAGCCACCTTAGGCTGCCAATAGTCTATAATGAGAAATAGGCAATTTCTCTTCAGAGAGAAATTACCTGACTCATTTTAGATGCTAATATTAGGACGCAATGACTTCCCCTCCGATGGTAAATGTTTCTTTCTCCTAATCGTGAAAAGAAATTAGGGTGACCAGATTAAGCTTAGATATCTAACTTCAAGACATCTGAGGTTAAACAACAACAATCCCATCCCAAATTCAAGGAAATATGAAGTTAAAGAGAAAAAATACAGCTAAACTAAGCAAAAAAAATTCCAGCCTGCATGTCTGCTGCTTATTACAAGCAAAATGGAGATATCTAGATGACAGATGTTTTGATAAGGACTTAAAATTCATAAAGGACACTTTACAATCCCTTTCTTCCACATAGCTCTTCCACCCAATCAGTCCCAGGCTGATTTGAGAGGATTTTCTCTATCCATATTCAATTCCCCTCACTCATTAATATCCTTGGGTGTCATTCCTACTTCTGAGACTTTGCCTTCTGTAGACTGCAGAGACATATATACATGAACACTGGCTTCACTAATCACAACGATCTCAGTTCAGCAAAGCACATAAGCCAATACTTAAAGAATTAACTTTAGCGGGCCTGAAGAGTTTTGATGGGTTTTATCTAAGCAAGTTTTCAGCAGATGACAAGGAAAAAAAAAAAGTGGAGAAAATTATCTGACCTTAGTAACCTACAACATATATAGCTGCTAGTTTTACTGCAATAGTTGATGATTTAAAACCATGTAAAGAGATCACAACTACATTAAAAAAGGATCAAGCAATTTCGAAGCCATTCCATGATTGGCCAAATCATCAGAAAAATGTTTAACAAGTAAAATCCTTGTTAAAGAGATTCATGCTATCCAATAATTTCTTCATCAAATATACCTCGCTAGTGCTAGAAAAGTTCCAAATAAATAACTTCCTTCTGGTAAATTAGGGGATAAAGGCAAAAGAGTTAGTGGAGGCTAGTTCAATATTAAATGTAGTAATATGTTTCCACAATTTTTGGTTAAGAAAAAAAGTTTTCAATCACACAGTTCTGCAAATTACAGCCTAAACAAAAAAGCTCTAAGAATCTTTATAATATACCAATACAACTTTAGTCAAACGTTTGAATGGTACAGTATTTCAGCTTCAGAAATTCTCTTGCAAGATTGTACAATAGACAGTAAATAAAAGAATGAAATATATTTCTTATTAGCTTAGTTTTAATACAATCCTGAAAACACGACTGACTGCTAGCTCTGTGTTACTAACCTTACAGACACAAGGAGGAGAAAGCATTCCTAAAAAGACACCATGTAGGATTTCTATGTGCAAAGTAGTCTTACAGAATCTTTTAGTAAAATTCTCATGTCCTTTGGTGGTCTGAACTCCCCTCCTCCTCTAAATTATCAAATTACAGTTACATGAGAATGAAGAAGCATTTAACAGTTGTGCATGCCAACCTTTCCAATTAGGAAAAAGTTCTATTTAATATTTTGACTTTCCCCTCAAAAAACCTGCATCGAACAAATCTCAAGGAAATTAAAATGATGTTTTACTCTATATATCATTGATCAGTATTTGGGAACTAGACTTAAAATAGCTGTGAATCCTGCACACATATTAATGAATATTACTGTTTACTACAAGCATATCAATTATTTTTTCCCAGCATGACTTACAAGAGGGTGAGAAAAGAACAAAACAATGCTAAATCCCAAAGTTTTCTGATTTCCTGTTGTTGTAATTTAAGCAATGCTTTAAGAAGGCTGAACACGAGATCTTTGTTTGAAAATACGATGCATGTGACAAGTAAAACCTTTTTGTAAGAGGGATCAAAAGGGGAACAGATAATCAACTAGAAGATCAACACCTCACTCACACTCACAGAAGGAGTGTTACTGATCTAGACAAATAACGCTTTAATGGAAATTACATAGCTATACATGGTTAACTGAAATCTAAAAGAAAGTCCAGCTCCTAGAGAAATGTTGCACTCTTTCAACAAATTTATATCAACTTCGTTCCTAAGATGATGGGAAGCTTATCAAAAGCTTGAGTAAATATAAATTCTAAACCCAGCGTGATGTATACAGGGATCCTGGAGCAAGCACTAAATGAGCTAATTCAAATATCCTAGTCACAGTCATAAAAAGTGCTGCACCAGCTAATTTACTCTGACCCTAAGAGTAAGCTAATTTAATTCAAGGAGGAGGGTAGATGAGTTTGGAAGGTCCATGCTATCCAAAATAGCTGGTTAAGCTGGCATAGCAGTCTCTACACAGTACAGTATACACCACCTCCCAAAAAAGAAAGTACTACTACAGCTTTATAAACTCATTTTAAGAGTTCTTAAACTAGCTTACTGCGTTGTGTGAGTGAAGGCAGAAGTGGGGAAAA
This sequence comes from Fulmarus glacialis, assembly GCF_000690835.1. Taxonomy (NCBI): domain Eukaryota; kingdom Metazoa; phylum Chordata; class Aves; order Procellariiformes; family Procellariidae; genus Fulmarus; species Fulmarus glacialis. The sequence goes on along the minus strand of NW_009198433.1, from coordinate 40,029 downwards.
TGGTTCGGCCCAAACTTTTTGTAAAAAGTCACCTTCTAGAGAAGGTCACGGTTCACCATTTACCAGCTAAACAAAACTTCTTTAGCAAATCATCTTCCTGGTAGCTACATTCTCACTATCAAAATCTTAATTTATTGTAAATGCTGTAATTAAGTAAGGTGTAAAATAGGTGTTAAATAGGTGAAGGGGAAAGACTTTTCCACCTCGGATTTTAAAAATTCAAATTCCATACACATTCCATACATGTTGTCTGGTTTTTGGGTTTGCTTTTTTTCCCTAGGCATCTTATAAAGACAGTATGTGTGCATATAGAAAAGTTAAAGGAGTTGGCCAATGACTACCTTAATTTTTCAATAAATATATTTTATATCCAGGGGTCCATGGTATTGTGTGTGCAGAGTTACTTAAATTATCTTTAGTTAGATTGGCATATCTGTAGTTATAGACTATAAGGTTCAGAAGTGTGCCCTCTATTTTATTGGAAAGCATAAAAATAAAACAGTACAGCACAAGGCAGACAGGCAGTGAAATATGCTTCTGATTTCACTTATGCCTTGAATAACTCATTTGCAATGTAAAATAAAGCCTTACTACCTTTTTGGCATTATCACAGACAAATGCTTCTTAAAGCCCTGCTGAAAATCTTAACCATTTTATAGGCTTTGAAGAGCTTACACCACGCCAGACAGAATCCAAAGCTTGGAGCAACTGTGTTAAAGCACTATTATGTATCAAATTTCACTGGCTTTCAACAATTTAAAACATATTCAGCATTTTATGCAATCGGGTAACGCTTGGGGCAACACTTTCCTCTTGTTTTTTCCTGCAAACACTATCTTCACACTGCGATCATGCGTTGGGTTTTTTGTTTGTTTTGATAAGAAAACAAACTAAGTTAAAGTAATACTGCTGAGAATATATGAGTTTGATTTGCAACCCAGCCAGTCAATGGTTTTTGCCTTTTCCAAGCCAGGTATGGTACACACTGATACTAAAGTTCTGGTGGACGTAAATGAAATTTATACATAGCGGAAGGACTTCGCATCCCAACTTTCATATAAAAATACTGCTGCTAAAAAGGAGTTTTAAAAACTGACTGCTAGAAACAAGTTCTGATGTATACCTACAATCTGTTCTCCCAGGCGCTGCTAAAGCTTTCCCCAAGCCAGCAATGCTTCATGTCCAAGAAACACAGAACCTACCCCGACAAGAATGGAAAGTGAGATACCCAAATTCAAATCCTGTAACTGCCACCTATTTCTTGTGTGACTGAACAAGCATATCAATTTCCTCAGTTACCACTCTGTAAAGTCAGGAAAAATACCCCTGACACCTTCCCCAGCCTTTCTCTACCTTGTCTGCTGTTTATTTAGACTGTAAAGTCCCCAGCAGAGGGACCGTCTATCATGCACTTGCATAGCACTTTGCATAATGAGGTACCAATTTAAATTGGAATAAGTGATGCCATGCTGCAAACAATACACAAACATGAAAGACAGAAAAAATGTGCTTTGAAGCATCAAAGGATATTTAATTAGTATCACATCTTCTCAAAACAAATAACATTTTAAGGTAGAATTTCTGACTTTGTTTATGGGTCCTACAGCACAAGGGAAAGAAGAAAAGTAATTATCAAAAGAAATAGCAGTCACCCCACTGCATGACCTCGGAGTACAAGTAAATCTATATATTTGTTTAATTTGTCTTAAAAGAAAAGAGCATTACTTGAGAATCTTCCCAGCACTTGGCTGATCCTGTCCCCAGTAGTGAAGATCTAATCCAAAAGGCATGACGGGAGCTTTAGCTCTTTCTTCCAGTTTTCTTCTCTTACTGTCAGGCTCTTCCAAAGCTGCTGGCTCAGTAGTTGCAGAGTCACTGGAGAAAATTGATGAAAAGCCAATACAGAACAGCAATCATCACAACAACTTTTTCTCTTTTTTCACTAGATTTTCACACTAATGCTAATATTATCTTAGATCTAGGACTACAACTACCTTTACAGAGTTGTCCTTTTTTTCTTTTTTTTAAAAGGATACAGACCATAACACCACACACTCTAAGTACTGCACTATGAAGCTTAACTGCACATTCAGCTAAAGCTAGATAAAATGTATTATACCATGGGTGTAGAAGCCTAGAGATCTAATGGGGGCAGTAGTGGATCATACACGCTGTATTGTAACAAGAGCTACTGATGTGGCAAACCATTTTTAGAAAGATCTTGCTTCTGTAAACTCATACCCATGTTTGCATGGCAGTCACACAGATTGCAAAGTCTTCGCTTTTGTTGACAAAATTCCGTCTTGCAGACTTACAATACTCACTGTGCAATACCACTACAGAATTCATTAGTCCTCAAAAACCAGAGTTCTACTATGGAGACCTTGGCTATTCACTGATAGAGCTGCAAATGGTGTCAGTCACTTTACTGAAACACTAACTTTTTAAAGATTAAAAATAAAAATGTACACCTGAATACTCCAAACTCCAGAGTTCTAATGAAGCAAACCCCTTTCTCCTTCTGAGATTACATTCCAGTTTGCTAAGTTTTAGAGGCTTTCATGGCCAATGCAGAAGTGTCTTTTCAGGAACATACCACTAAGCAGAGTACTCCAGTCTTACCCCAAATCATAGATAAATGCTAGACAAGGCTGGAGTTTCACCAAGCTTTGAATAGGATTGACAACAAATACGTCTTTGGAATCAATAAAACACGCCTCCAGGCGGCACTGCCAGCATAAGTCACTAGGAACCAAGAGATGGTTGAAACTACTTTCTAATTTAGTATTAGGATATGCTCTGTTTAGTTGCAAATCAAAAAATACTCCAATAAACGGGAATGGGGTTTTTTGTTAGGAGAGAAGGAAACGTTTTATTTTTTCATATGGGCCATTTACACCAAATAAAACCTAAACCGAGTACTAAAAGATTCCTTAACAGCTTGGTGCAATCACTAACAAGATCCCCAATATTAAGCAGTGTAAATGTACATCTAAGTAAAAGAATTGTAACTTCAAAATGAAACTAAGACAGCTTTAGCAGCCTGCCTAGTTCAGGAGCGCTTTTCTGTGCGCTTTCATGACTAACAAATGCAAGTAAGAGCAAGAGGTTTCTACAAGAATCAAAAAAAAGATAACCTGGCATGGGGAGGTGGTAACTTTGGTAGTTTGTCTCTAATAAGTTTCAGTGTGGCAGCTGCACAGGTTGGATCAAGTTCATCTTCATTACTTTTCAGCTGGGCGCGGGAGCTCAGTGAAGCTGGTCCTATTGATGGCTTCCCCACCGGTGCTTTTGGAGGTGACTGGGGTTCTAGCCCTGCAAAAAAACTCAAATGTTTAGGAGCGATTCACTTCTCCCACCCTCAACCCTTCACAGCAGGGCCAAACAGCTCAGGATACTGATTACATGTCTTACTGCTTTCAGTTTGCACTAGACATCAATCCCACTCAAAGACAGAATGATATTTCTGCCTGTGAAATTTTTCTTATTTTGGAACAGAAACATACTGAGTAACTAACTACAGCAAACCAACTTTTAAATTTGTATGACATGGTGTGATAACATAGAATGATGTTACTTCACCTTAGAAAGAAGGATTTTAACAATACATGTTTGCCTAAACTGCAATACTGCTTTTTGTATATAAGTTTCTAGAGTCACATCCGCTTGCCGGTATGTCATTTCTGTACTCAAGGTTATATCAAGGTAAAATAGAAGAAAAGAACTATTGGCACTACTGTTTAACACCTAGAGTCCCAAAAGACATCTAAGAGCAGTAGAAAGCAAAAGGAAAGGCATACATCCATATCCTCCTGTGAGCTAAGATTAATTCTTTGTGGTGTCTCAGCAAAAAGTCCTGATAAAACTCTTACAGCCTGGCAAAGAGAAACCACTTCTGGGCGGGGGATTCACTGCAACACATGACTGATGAGAACGGGAACCATCATCACCCAGCACAGCTGGCAGGGAAGCACACCCAGTGAAAAAACAAAGGGTGTGTGAGGCACATCCCTGTTCTTTGATGATTCTCAGCTACCATATCGACCCTTCAGAGTTGAGAATATATAACAAAATACCTTTTTTTCCTTCCTGATTTGTTAAGGGGCAGCACCACTGAGAATAGTTGAGTTTCGATTCCTAAATACATCCACAAACAGAATTATCTAGAGAACGTTCTTCTTTCACAGATACTAAACCGCACAATTTGCCAAGATAAAATATCTAAGTGCTGGCAGAAGCAATGAGTATACCCACAGACTACACACAAGAGACAGTAAATGCCTGAGCTACACCTGAGGAACAAGCCCACTGCAAGGCAGTACTAGGCATTGATGTTCAGCACCAGCAGCTCAGTGGTGGGGCAACTCAATTACTTTATACAGCTAGATTAGACAGTCAGCACGGACTGTAATGATGCAATTAGATAGGCTGAGCAGTTAGACAGCACATGCCTCTACCGCTGAGCTAAAGAAGCAACTCTATTAGCTGGCAATAGTAGCAAGAACTTTTCAGCCAACAACAAAGCTAAAAATGGAGAGACGTAATCCCTCACACTAACGCAATAGACTACATTTGCCCCCTTCAGCCTTTTTATAAAAGAATTGATTGAAATGTAAGGCCCCACGCCCAAAAAAACCTAAATCAACACAAAAAAGTCATGGTTTTTAAGACTAAAATTTTAAGCAAATTATCTCAGCCTCCTTATGAAAAGCAACCTGAGTTTACCTGACATGTTTTAGCCATTATTTAATTGGGACTTTTAGTCTCTTGCCCACTTGTAGCCAGCCCTGAAGCTGTATCCAGAAGTATTCTTGCTTTGCTGATTTGTTTTGCTAATCACTAAATGTATCACAAGATATCAACTAAAAAAGGAAAAGCTAATGTGGTATGACCTGCCCCCTGAGTGGGAAATTGCAAGACCCATAGTGGCAGGTAGCTTTGGTGCGCAAAATATTATTTCAGAGAAAAACATATTTTTCACTAACAAAATCAGAGCAACTTGCCCTGATCCCTTCTTTCCACCTTACAAGGTCTTCCAGTAATTCATCCTGACCTTGACTCATTTGTACCACACATTCCCTGGAACCTATGGGGTGCAACCACACAGAAGGCATTGCCTGACTCCAGCCACAGGTCAAGTTGCTGAGCTGGCAACCTTCTAGATCCACCCCCTAGGTACATATGGGTCTAAACTTTCCAAGTACCTAGATCAGGAGCTGAGTTCTTGTGAAGGGAATGACATCTCCTCCTCATTTTCCAAGGCTCCAAGCTCAGGGCACTGAGAAGAATGCCCTGTCAACCCCCTGCTTAACCTAGTTCCTGGACATCCTTTCAGGGCACTGAGAAGAATGCCCTGTCAACTCCTTGCTTAACCTAGTTCCTGGACATCCTCGGAGGGAGCCGACAATCCCAATTCAAAATCCACAAAGCTGGAGCCCCTCAGAAGGAGAGGGGAAACAAAAGCAGACATCCAGTTGGATCTGGCTTGTGTAGCCTTTAAATTTTGCTGCATACAGCGAATGTCAGTCATTCCTAGATCTTCTGAGTACAGCTGTCTTCAGAGAGAAGAGTGAGCTCCAGAATACTCTCAAGGATGAGGACTCTTCTAAGACCACCTGACACCCCATGTCTCTCTAGTATGGCTTATACTGGTAAGAATGAAGGAAAATGTTTTAAGGGCAAGGCGATTCAGGGCAGGGGCCAGTAATGACAACTGTGGCAGATGGCTTACCTTCCCCTTTCAAAACAAGGAATGGAAGGAAATGGGATCTGGAGAAGGAAAGAGGATGAGAGAGCGCTAGCCATCAGCAGTTAGTAAGCATTCATAGAGACTTCTCCTCTGTATTCTCCTCGACAACTCAATACATTCCTTCTGCTTATCCAGTGTATAACAAAGAGAAATGTGGACATTTAACAAAACAGTTGAGGAGAGGCAAGTACATCCGTGATGCAACTTGTGCGTGATAGTATTTTCCCATGTCCATAGAGAGACCAGACCCAGCTCTGGCAGGTTGATGCATTCCACCTTTCCTAAGAAAAGGCTGCTTGAGTAACATGTAGATACCCCACAGGAGTGAACACATGTCGGAGAGTGGGTATGTCAGTAGTGCCAGTCCTGCAGCTGTCCCGAAAGACTTCAGGCAGTACCCAACTGTCCGAACATTTGCAGGCAGCAAGCATTGCAGAGCGGACAAAAAGACATTTACCACACTCTGAAACCAGTGTCAAACCTAGCTCTTCCTTGACCCCCTGTTCTGCCCTCTGGAAAACACCCCAAAACCAAAGCCCACATTCCTAAGGCAGTGCATCTTGAAAGACAGTGCTGCTCGAGCTGTTTAATGCTTCCTGGGAATTGAAATTAGTGTGGATTGTGATGCGAAGACGGATCACCCCTTTTTAATTTTTATGTCCTCAGATGGGAGGTGAGAACCTGCCTACCAGCTGTAGACAGACACAGGCCACCTTGCTGTTGGCTGGTGATGCCGCTGCTGCAGAGCATGCCTGACAGTACTGCTCCCTTACTCAGTCATGCCCACATCACATTCTCTAATGAAAGCGATGAACACACCACTTTCCCCTTGTTATTTAACTTCCCAAAGTCAACAAGCTTTTAAAGAACATTGTTTAAAAAAAAAAAAATCATTTAAAGGACTAACCTGTGCGTTGGAAAAGGGTCTCAAAATTAGCGGAAGGACCAGCAATAAGGGAAATTATAATTAAGCATAATAGGATGGAACTAAGCAGAGGAGTATCTAGGCTAAATAGCAAATTAAATGATCTCATGACATTTATTAGGCTGGGGACTTGCCATTCAAAAGGGATAATGGTGCCCCCATAAAAGTGGTTTTTTTCAACAGCACATAATATTTCACTGAAGGGAGCCATCTTGAATTTATGTATCTGGAAAGGGGGCAGGATAGGACCCTATCTTGGCTCCTGTCATAGGCTAGAAAGGGAAAAAGCCCTTCTCAGCTGCTTTGTATCACAGTGAAACAGAATTAACCCGAAAGATTCTGTTATAACCACACTTTAGAATGATCAGGATTTGGAAAAGTAAACTTCCTTTTATGACAGAAACAGTTACAAACAAACAGGCCCTTTTGCATGAACAAGGTTAGCTGAGAAAAATATGTGATAGACTGTATCTGTAATGAAGAATTGCTTAAACTGTATTTAGCATTTAAAATTGCCTTTTTTCTCTTTTTTTTTTGTTAAGGACAAGAATACCTTTTTGAAAAGCATTGTTTAAAGCAACAGTTTTGAGAGCGCTTGTATGCATACTATTTCAAACTGTCTTGAAGTCAGAAGGTAGCAGGTATGTGTGTCTCTCACCTTTTTTCCTCTTCAGAGAGAATATGTGCATATGTATTAAAAGTTCTCAGGAAACCCTAGTTTTATTCCAATTTTTCCTATGAAGTTTATGGAAAGCATAACTGCTCATTCACTACACTGACTTTGCTTGGGGAGGGAGAGGATGTGAACAGCAGAGACAAGCAGTCAGCAACACACAGAAAAGGCAAGAGAGATAAATGGACAGTGTGACATTTAGGTAGATAAAAATCACATCCAAAAGATCAATATAGGGATTCTTAAGAGTTACAAGAACAAAATATTTTCCCATTGATTTCTTATTTTAAACCATTAACAGAAAAATGTCTAAGGGTAAATACACTACGACATCAGCAACACCACCTCTACTGTGGATTTTTTAAAAAAATACTTGTTTATAAAATTAGTTTTTGCTAGCAAGATAAAGACAAGCGTCACCATGCAGACAGCCCTAGCTGAATGGTACCCAATGTCAGGGTGGGGTTTTTTTTGTTTTGTTTTTAAGACATAGATGGGATTAAGCGCAGTTTTAAAAGTAAAATTCCTCTTAAGAATTCTGCCGTTCTGTGTATTTTATTAACACAAGTACAGTACCTGGGTTCAAATTGTTCCAATAGCAGCTTTTAGAAAGAATCATAAAAATGCTCAAATCCCCTTTTTTGTTTAAATTGACCAAATGGCACCTATTTGCCTGAAGCAATAAAGTAGACCGTGTTCACAAGATAAATCGATAGAAGGAAAGAGAGAGGCTGGGGTTTCAGCTGAAGTTAGGCTGCTGAATGCTGACATTATTGATTTTAGCTAGTTCAGCTGGCCTTGTAATTAAAATGTAAATTTGAGAAAGAGATTATGTCCTGACAGAAATGGTGGGATTAGGGGGAGATAAAAGCCCCTCAGTGAACATTCAGAGAAAGAGCAAGCACAGGTTTCCTCAGCTGTGTGGATTTAGACGAAATCTAGCTACTTCAGATTCACTTAAGTTTAATTGAAAAAATGGAGATAGAATATAAACAAGTATTATGGACTTCAACTTTCCTGAAAAAAAAATAATAATTTCTTTTTCCCATTTTCTGAATCTTAGTCAAGTCGAATGTATGTGATTTACATTAGTACAGACACTCTCCAAGACTGTCAGGAAAATCCAGCAGTTCAAGTACAGTATTTCCCCACTTACCCTCTAGTGGGCTCATAATGAAAAAAACTGCATGTATTTTACTCAGGAAGCACAATAAGCTTTACTGCTAAGTGAACAGAACTTTGCAAAGCTTACTTCATATGGACTTGCAGACCAGAGGGTTCAAGTCAATGTCTGGGGCGTTGCTTCCAAACAGCTTCAGTGTTTCAGGATCAGTTCTGCTATACCTCTCCATGCACAAATGTGTGTGTGAACAAAATTAACATAGGTGATCATAAGGTAGGAAGATTTCATTATCTCTAAAGGTTCTGCTACTCATAAGGGATGGAGATTTGAATTATATGTCATCCCTGACAGATATCTGATCTTTACGAAGCCATCACAAATTAAAGGAATATACAGTTGTGTTTTTTTAATTGGGATCAAATTTCATCTCTCTCTACCTTAAAAAAAAAAAAAAAAAAAATCAGGCTCTTTCCTTGTTAGTATCACTTCATTTACACAGAACTCCAAAATAAGGAAAATAATAAAAATATCTGTTATGAACAAAACCTTAAAAGTATTCATACAGGGATAATACCGATTAAAACTCATAACATTTATTGTGGTAGGATAGACACAGTTTCTTATCTCACCCTTGAACACCACTAAACAAATTGCTGTCTGCAGCTGCTAGGGGAGGATGCTGAAATGCCAGAGTGGCTTTAGCAAATATTCTCACAGCACACAAGCTGTGTGTGCACTCAAAGCAACTTATCACATGGACAACTGCACTATTAATATTTCTGTATAAGCTACACTACTTTTTAAAAGCTCTCAAGAGGTCTTTTATAATCAGAGGTTTTAAACAACCAAAAAAGATGCCCCCAGTGCCTTTGAATGCAGCTATGCTCATTTACATTTATCTAAAATTTTAGAATTCTACTCTGGAAATTCAAATTAAAGAAGATAACGACCATATTAGTTAACTAGAAGAGTTCATTAACATTACATAAATATTTTGTTTGGCTTACTGGAATTACAGAATATGTTTATTTGTTATAATGTTAATTCTCATTAATTAACCCTATTTATTGTTGTTTTTACAATCATAGCTAAGAATCAGAACAAATCAAAGAAACAGAGGTTAGATTAAAACCTTTCTACACCTTACATCTTGATCTTTCGAACTTCTTGCTTATCATTTTGCAGTCCCTGGCCATTGCATAGTTCCTATGAGGTACACTACTATTGCAAACCACTCGGAAGTATTACCAGCATCCTGTGCAGTGACTACTAACGTCTAAGAACTTCAGTAGGAATGAAATATATCCCATGTCCTGTCAGATTTTCTGGGAACCTTATTTACATAGAAGGACCTTGCCTGAGAGTGTGGAAGGGTTTGCATGATCAACTGATTAGGATGCATCAGAAGAAATAGCTACAATCAACAATTCTACATGGATGTAGAAGTATTTTATTGGAAGTGCTAATCATGTTTTTTAGTAAATGTGCAAGTTATCTTCATTCCAAATACTGTATTATAATAAGTTTTACTCAGTTATTGTTCTAAGTGTAGCTATATAGAACATGTGTTTGTCCATATACACATATATTCAAAACATACTAACATAATGAGGCAATCTCACTTATAAACTTATAATTAAACACTTCTAATGTTGTATATGCTAAGAAAAATTGAGACCACACAACACATATTTAATTATAGCAGTTCAGGACTGGGGTCCTAACTTCAATGCTGAATATCTGTTATCTATACATTTATGGTAAATCAATGCATGCCATTTCAATCATGTAACAAATATGGGGTTTTTTTTTTTTAAAAAGGATTTATAGTAATACTAATAGAAATCTTATTCTCAATACTAGAGTCTTGTCTAGGGAGAGAAACACAACTAGATGTTAATTGCATTTTCCAAATTTGGGAAAAAGGAACACAAATTTCACAGGGCAATGAAAGGTAAGTAGGTAGTTCTGCCTGTCCTCCCCCCTGCAAAATGTGATTTGTTTTTTTCCCCTTAAAGAAGTCAAGTAATACCCACAAGTCCTTATTTAGCCTAGATAGTGTAATTCTAAGTCTCAAATTCAGTTCCTGAGAACTGTGTTTCATACACTCTGAAGCCTGCATGTTTGTTTTCGCTGTGGTCTCCACTGAGCTGTTTCTCCATGTAAAACTGTTCTCCATGTTCTTCACATGCAGGAAGAATTCCCTCAGGAAGTTTCTGAGGTATGGAGACCAGACAAATCAAACCAGACTAAAAAGCTATTAAGCTTTTAAAGCAGAACCCAGACAAACTGAGAAA
>NW_009198433.1:0-29231 GCF_000690835.1 Fulmarus glacialis | reverse complement strand
GGAAAGAAAAAGCTTAACTATCATTTTTAATTTCCATTTAGCCAGCATACGTGCATCTATTTAGTGATTCAACAGTCAGTAGAACCTGAGCAACTTCATTCCCAAATAACAATGTCATCAAAACCATTTGTTTTCATTACAACTAACATAGGGCACAATCATTTGACTAATCACGGTGATGCACATTTTTATGTCCTGTAGCTGATGAAAGCAATTGGCCAGACTGCTCTTCAGACATACGTCTCGCCCCAAATAAACCCACCTTGCATTTTGTATGCAATATAGCTTCCAGTTAGCAACAGAAGCTGCTGTACCGATCCCACACTTGTGTTCTCTTATTCGCATTGAGTCACCCTTGAGTCCAGTCTACTTCATGATCATTGCCATGATAATCAAGCTCTCTCCTGTGGAAGCCTAGACTTGATCAACACCCTACCATTTTAAAAGCTATTACAAAATTACTTTTAGTAAGTTTTTCAAATACGCCTACCACCAGGGAACCTTAATCAATCCTAATAACACAAAACTAAACAAAGTATTTTCCTAAAAGACTAATAAGCACTGAAAACAAGTCTTTCACTGAGTATTTCAGAGATGTTTAGATGTTGTAGTTAGGGACATAAACTCAACACTTAGGGTTTGTGCTTTTTCCCCCATGATTTTCAGAAGACTTTCATGTGTGCTATTAAAAAAAACATGGAATAGAGGAAAACCTAACTGTAAAATCAACAGATAATCATTCTGTATCAACAAAGTCTGTTAGATGTTCCTATGGAGGCAAAAAGGACCAGTACGAAAGTCATCATTTCTTCACAGGTTAAAATAAGTGATTTCTATTTTGCCTTATCAACACTTGCATACATGCTCTTTTTGCCATGTTTAGCTTTAAATCTGTTATATAAAACAGCCTTTTTATGGGAGAAACTTCATTTAGATGTAGAATAAAAAAGCACATTACTATTGCATGCAGTAACTAAAAACACTGTTCTCCTACTTCCTACATCAAAAATAAAGGAGATAAATAGAGCTAAGAAAGAGTCAGCATAGTGAAGCTACACAGCAATACATGTGGTTAGATAAAATGCAAGGCTTCAATTCAGTGCCATTGTTCTTGGCATGACACAGATGAAACATTAGTACTTGACCACACAGGAAAAAATATTTAAAAGCATTTAGAAAATCTTTTCTGTAGGGAATAAAAGAATCAGATTCCAATAAATTAGTAATTAATTTTCCTATTTTTTTAATCCGTAATGATGATTCTATTATATTCCATATTTCCGAGGCAGTTTTGCTTTTAATCATCATGTCCCCTGCATGTCTTGATGGATGCCAGTCAAGGGAATAAAACTTTTAAAAACAATATGCATGGAAGTCTGCTGCTTAGGTACAGATTAGAGTATATCTAGTCAATACAAACAAGTGCAATTTTCTGAATAAATGCCCCGAAATGCATGACTTACCGCTTCAAATCTGAAAATTCAATCATGCATTAGTCTATGCAGTATTTTATTGTTATTTCTAAATACAGGCTTTTTAATGTTCAGAGTAAATGCAAAAGCTATAAAAACCCCACACCTTTAATGAATGGTCGCAATAGCAAGTTTATGCATGTTTCTAAAACGCTCAGCGAGAGCTGCTCTAGATAGCTTGTGTAGTCCAAAGCACTCCTAATTCTATGTAGAAAAGAGGTGGCTACTTCTCTACTAAGGAAATAGTCTGGTTTTGTACCCCTTATTTGTTCAATTGGGGTATAAGCCTTCTTTCCCATGTTGCTATGACACTTCATACTGAAAAAAAAAAAAAGCTACTTAACACATAGAAAAGGCATGACCCAGACACCATCAGATTAGGAATGGCAGTGTGGGGACATCTAACCCACAAAGGCACATCACTCTGATGGGAAGAGGGAAGAATTTCTGAAATGGATAGAACTAACCCTTGGGATTTTAGAACTGCAGCTTTGATCCTGATATGAAAGAAATCCCAAGCAGGCTTTAAGATGCAATGTGAACCACTGAAGTAGCTGTCAGGGACCTAAAAGCATTTTGGCTTAAGGCTCAAATACAAGAGAAATAATCTGATTAACCAGATTTGAAATAATGGTTTGTGTTCTTGACTGTACAGTCATTTTTCATATAATTCTGGATAATAATGAAACTTGATAACTGGTACACTGCTTCCATGCTAATATTCCCAAGTCAGACCGCTTCTTCATGTCACCACTTGTAAAATAGCAACAGTACTTCCCTGTACCTCAAAGCAGTATTGCATAAGTAAGTTCGTGAATGCATGCATTGAGACACAGACAAGAATTATGAATTGAGAAAAACCCATTAGTAGACAACAGTTGCTGGAGGTGAGTGCTTTGAACTAGATCCAAGAATCGTTCCATTTTTACACGGAAAAGCACATCTCAAAATGGATCACTTCTCTGTGCTCTTCAGAGCTCAGCTGCAAGCTATGCCAAGACCACCAAGGGCAGGAAGGAATCTCTTATCCCGGTGTCAGCACCAAATTCTGTCTATGGCACAAGAACGATGTCAGAAGCTGCACAGTTCCATTCCTTACCTTATGCACCTTAAGGCTTTAATCCAATGCAACTGACAGCTGACCAGCAAAGGCTGGAATGTGGGAAATCTCAAGTGGAAACAAGATTTTCTCTCTCCCTAAAGCTTTCTTTTAAATGCATAATGCCTCAATTTTTCAGGGGTTAGCAATACCAGCCATACAAGGGCAATGGAAAAAAGCAACTTTGGTGCAGAGTGCTGAGAACCAGAGTAACCCTATGAAAATTATTTTCACAACGCTGTTTCTTTTTCAGCCCAATATTTCTCTTTAGCAACACAATGTATTTAAAATGGCTCTGTGGTACCACAGGACAGCTAGTCTCTTGTCTGTTGCAGACATCAGGTGCAAGTGTAAATAAGGATTATACAAATGGGAGGTCGTTAAAAGTCTGGTAATGCTAATTTGGCATGACACCCCTAATGGGTTATATCTTCACACTTCAGTTATCTAATCACCTAAATTCTTTTAACAAATTTACATTTCATCTTATACATGGAGATTCAAATTGACTTGTTTAATTCTCCCTCCACCCAAACTGTACCCATGCTCAGCTCATCTTATATATTAAATATCATCATCAATTTTGAGATTATCATCATCAACTACATATACACACAGATAATACAACTGCACGTCTATATACTTATGCATAGAAAACTGCCCGTCTCTAAGTATCTTTTCATTTTTCACAAACTTTTCAGATCTCAGGAAAATGACAAATACAGAAATACATCATCAGAAATAGCATCTCAGCTTGAAATTTACCTTGTTGGTAGGACACTTCCATTTTCCTAAGAGAAGTGAAAGGGAATAAAGTGACTTTTAAATCAATAATTTAAATGTCACATTTCAATGCATTTCCACAGTCATGTTTTACAACTTTGTTTTCCTGTTTAGTACAAAAAATTAATCTGAGGAGCTGTTCACTCCTCCTGGTTTGTTCAGGAGAAGTAACAACACAAGGAAAAAAGCTCTGAACTGTTCACACCTTCTACATAACACTGAGATTTTATTTTACATGGAAGGTTTAACGTTCCAGTTAGAACACTCCACTTGCACAGACTCATTTTCTTAGCTCGGAGTCCTCATGAACTAAACGTGAACTAAAGAAATGTAGCGAAAACCCACCTGGATTATATTAAGATAAAGCTAAAGTCACTGCTATGATAACTGCACTTGCATATGGAACAAAGAACCATATTTAATTAGAAAGGTGGCAGCCTAATATAGCCAACTCTGGATGACAACATGCTACTACGAAATTAGTATATTCTTGTGTATTTTAATATGATAATTCACTTTTCTAAATGTGCCAAAGGGATGCTTATTTTGCTTTTGCTTATTAAAAACACATGCAGAACAGAATCTAATAGAGCAAATACAGTTCTCTGTTTTCCTCATGAAGACCTGAAATAATTACACAGAAGTCAGTTGATTTACGCAATAGTTATATATTGGCTCTGAGATAGATTTTGAACCGGTAACTGACCAGTTGGTCCACAAAAGCACATAAGTACACAAAGACAGAAGAAAGCACATGCTTAAAAGACTGCCTGAATTCTTTTCAGGAATTCTGAACTCTTCAGACTCTTTCCTGAACTGCGAGCTTACATAAGAACTTTAAATGGCAGCAAGAAAAGCTAAATGCCTTCAGGAGCATCAAGAATGGTCCGCTTCTTTCAAAATGCTATTTTTCACAAACACATCAGATAAAGAACAGCCAAGTGTGACCATTAGCTCCTACATAACTACACGTATACAAAATGAGAGAGAGGTTTTGTTTTCTGATTGATTGGCTTCTTCACTATAATATATTTTCCTATCAGCAATAGTTTAAATACAAATAGGGAATTTCTTAATCCATTTCATATAGATTTTAAAAATTTCCTTGGGTAGATAGTAGGCTTGTTCTTTTATCCTTTTCCACGAGGAGGAATTCAAATAGCAGCGAAGTACTGTGTTAGTGTGATACAAAGGGTAGTAAGATGCTTTATTTTTTAAAAATGTGTGTCCATGAGGAAGACAGGGGAGGAAAAGCAGAGAGGGAGAGAGGAAAGAGATGACTACATTTCACTTCCAGTGGAAGTTGACAAGCATAAACAGAACTTTCGCATGTTAGGATTCATCAGGCTGTTGTTAAAGGTATGAAAAACAAGTTCCAGTGCCTGGAATTATTAAGAAAATACCAGTTTTGGCACAAGGAATACTGGCAAAAGAGGGAAAAAACCCAAAGAAGGACCATAGCTGTGTTAATAACTAACCTCATTTGCTCATTCATTTACTATCATACCAGTGTTTTTGGACTCTCTCATTAGCCAACGTATACATACGAAGCTTTGCACAACTGTCTGGAAGGCTGCTACCCCTCTCTTCCATTACATTCCTCTTTTGAAAATCCCACTGTTAGCAATAATTAGAACTTATTCACTGTTTATTGCAAGACTGAGGTAGTTGGGATAGCCAACATATACTGGTATAATTTTATCAAAATATAGCATTTTTTTCCATGAACAAAAAAAACCAAAGCTGCCCAGTTCCTGAGTTTGCATCCTACAGCCCTTCACCACTGTTCTGTGTTCTTGTCTAACATGCACATCCACTTCCCGTTTCACTATCTCAATACTCCCAGTTCCACTTCACCTTCCCCAACTCTTGGTTGGACAACTTGTGTTTCAAACAACACGTCGCAGCTACCCGCTCACCAGGGCACTAGTCTAATCTCATTCCTCTATATAGTTGCTAATTTCCACTTTTTTTTAAAGGCATGGAGGAATGGAGACATCTACCTCCTTCAAACAAACTGGAACCAGCCAATTGGACTTCCTGCAAGTCCTTAGGTTGTGAACACAGATAATCAATGCAGGCCTTACTTCCCGGGTGTTGTGGTAGGTTAAGTCTAGATGGGGTAGATGGACTGAGGCACTAGCAGGACTTCACACCTGGAGACGTCCTTGAGCTGACGCCAGCCACGGCAGGTTATCAGTACTGACCATCTTTCACTGTCTGTAGCCAAATTTGATGGCAGAAGACAGTGAAAAGGTCACTTGAGCTACATCATCTTGGGTTTACACAGGTACACCTGCTCATTTCAGCAGAAAGAAACATTTGGCTTATACAGGTAATAGCTGCAGCCTGACTTTTATGATGCAAGCCGCAGATAAGTTACAATAAGCATGAACAGGATTGAAAAACGCACAACACAGCACCAGTCTTACACAGATACTCATGGATAAGTGTAGGAGCAAGAAACTTATTACACTGTCCCAGGTTTTTAACTTCTATGTGGTGGCAGCCACCCTCTCCTTCTCTACAATATACTGAAATCTTCTGAATCTTAAAATACACAATGCTGCACAGAGGCAAAGCTGCAGACACTTAATAAGCTAGATGTACAAAGGCCAAGGAGTAATGCACTGAAATGTAGTTATTTAAGATGAACTTTCCTCAGTAATTCCCCTCTTGATTTCACAAAAACACATTATATCTTTATTAAAAAAAAAAAAATCTTTAGAATAATTAAAAGAAGGCAAGATTATATTTTGTCATCTGGTATGTGCTCAGTGGCTATAATTTTGCACTTGAAGGCTGAGCTCCATTTAACATCTTGTGATAGCAGCACCGAAACAAAAAAAAGCCTTCTTTCTGAGCTGTAAGTTGGCCACCGTATGGGAGGAAGTAGCTGCGCATCTCCAACTGCTATTAATGCAGGTGATAGCACAAAACCTTATCCCATCTCACCAGACTGTTACCAGTATTTCTAATATTCAGGCTCATTTACAGCTTTACTTTGCAATCCCTTCACTCCCAGTATGTTTTTAGCACACTTCTAAGCATACATGGTGCTGCTTCTGGCTCTAAACTACAGTGGAACACGATGGAATGAAATAAGCTTCTCGTCTCAGTTGCTCTTGCTCCTAGAAAGTATTTGTTTATCTAGAGCCAATCGCCGCTCCCATATCTATGTAATGACTTCCTCATAGCAGTCAGAGATTACCCACACCGCTGATCACTTTATTACTTCAGAATGGCTGTTTATTTACTTTACTGCAGCAGTAACATACAGGGATAAAGCTTGTCACAGCTGGGCAAACTCACCATATTCCTTACGCAGGTGGTCTGGAATGTGGGGCTCATAACCTTCCTTCTCAGGGACCTCCACAAATTCATCTTCGTCTTCATCTTCATCATCATTGTCATCTGAGGCTTCCATCTACAGAGATATTTTTGTTTGGTTTGGTTTTTTTGTTGTTGGTTGGGGTTTTTTTTGTTTTGGGTTTTTTTTTTTTTTTTTTTTAAACGTGAAGACTGCTTTTCATTTCCCTTCACATTGAAAATATTTCGCAGACATCTTGATAGCCCTACTGAGACTGCTCTATGTCAAAAGTATTCCCCTAATTATGTATTTAATCTTTATCTAAGATTAGGCCTTTGCTTAACATTCTATCTCTAAAGCCATACTCTATCCAAGGGCTTCTTTAAAGCCCCTTTTATCCTTTAGAACACATGCAGTTGGTGAAGTCTGAGAAAGTGTGAAGCTATAAAATAAGACCAAAAAAAATCTTAAAATAACATCAAGATTTTGACTTAATGAGCAAATCACAGCCTTATCTCTTCTCCTTTGGTTGATTTTACTCATTTAGCTGCACTCATAGTCTGTGGCATGTTAAACAGTACCGCAAATTGTTTAAGAGCTCAAAACCAGAGCAGGCAAACCAGAGGGGAAGCTGAGGGACTGGCAAGCTAATACTGACCAAAGTAAGAATATTCAGTCTTGCACCGTGTTTCTTCAAAACAAGCACTAAAAATATTTTGATACATTCATTTCTTAACTAATTCAGTACATCCTAACCACTCATACCATTAGACTGCACACATTACTATGGTCAACAGCAACAAAATGGGATTTTTAAAATGTGCACGTCGTCTATATTGTAGTCTGAAACTGAGTATCTATGACTAGCTGAAAAATAAAAATGGAGTTCCTACCAACTAACCAGGGTAATTCATTCATGAAAGTGGCTTCCTATATATCATTTCAGCTAGCTACTACTATATATGTGCCAGCGAGTCTCTACGTTTTTTTCTAAGCTTGTTCCATACCCGAAAATGAATTTGTCTTCTATACTACACATAAGCTAAAAAAATCTGTGCCATCCCAGACATGGCCTGTACTATCAGAACTTTAAAACAGCAAATGCCAACTGCCCTTAAAAGGCAGCAATGATGAAGGTTTTATGCTTTATTTCCTTTGCCTACCTTGGGAGTCACCTAATTCTTAACAACAACATAATTAGCTCATTATTGTATGTTTGCCATGCACTTTCACAAGTCTAGGAAATAATACAGAGTATCCACTAAAACCAACCTTACCACAGGCTATCACTTTTTTCAACTTGACTGCAGCAAGCCAAAGCAATAGATAAGGAATGGTATCATTTTTACTATTTTCAGCTGTGTTCTTTACTTCTGTTACTGCACCTGACTTACGTTGATATTCATATCAACTACTCATTGTTACAAGCACCAGAGGATACTGCAGGTTTTGCCTGCAGCAGAATTTTCCCAATTTAATTCACTACTCTAATCGTGTGTCACAGCTGCACAGCTGAGTTCCTTTAAATCATACATATACTCTGAAGCCAAAAAAACTAGAAACCAATCTTGGTTTATTGCATGTAGTTAAAAATTTAAAATAAGTAATAATAATTAAAAAAAAAAAAAAAATCAGCATTTCTTTTTGGTCAGTATTACTTGTAAGCTGGACTGAACTAATTTCTAACAATGATCATTAATTGATATAATACACATATTGATACACTTTAACATATAATGAATGGATGGTGCAAGTTAGAAGTACAATTCTTCCCTTTGTTCAAAAAATGACTTTAGGAAAGCTGCAGTTCCAGTGGAAAAAAAAAAAAAATTACTGTCCTGAAGAATAGAGTAGATTTACTATTGCATTCTTACCAGAGAACACCTAATTAGTCTTCATTTTAAAATAAAGTCCCAGCATAATCATGTTTGAAAATACCCTGCTGCCAAAGACAGGTAACAACCACAACGTACTCTCTTCAGCCCAACTATCACTACCTTGAGAGTTGCCAACCTTCAGGCTATGCTGGAGGATCCTGCACCCTCGTTTATTTTTTGTTTCCCACTGCAATGATTTCTCCTCATCTAAAGGAAAGAAGTAATTCAGACCCTACCTGGCATGGCCAAGACAGATGCATGCTGAACCTGACCTCTGCAGCAGAAACCAAAATAGAGTTCTAATGCAAAGAAAGGGTCAAATATTCTACCACTAATCACAAACTCGCGAAGGCACTAGACATGAAAGAACATCTGTGTTAAACTGCAACTTTTCAAAGACCTTCCCAATGGCCTTTAGATATAAAAACATCATCAGGTTTTGTACTCTGCACACAGAAGAAGGCTAGAGATTGAAGAGAAGTTAGTCTGTTTGTATTTTGGTTTCAAAATTCTGCTGGTGTTATCATCCCCTTTTCATCTGTTAGGGGCAATTTAATTAAGTTCGGAAATAACATTCACTCGTATTTCCTCAGCTAGAAGCAGGGCAACAGCATATTTTCCATACTCGGGTTCCATTTCTCATTTAGCTATTAAAAAAGATTTCACCAAGCTAAACTTGTCATGGATGATCTTACTCTACAACTTTCTGCCATAATGTGAAAGCTGACTAACTTTCACATTATAAAACAGGGAAAGTAAATTCAGTGTATTTCCATAGTTTTTACTCAGAAGTAGTCCGTAAACAAATAAACAGCAACAGGTTTAAGAAATTGAGAAATAATGTCAAACTAGTAAGAGAAAGAAAATTCAGTTCAGACTGATCATTTAACTTAAATCACCAGATTATACCTAAAATAACAGTGGGTATAATACAAGTACTTACGTGCATGGTATATCTGAGAGGACTAGAAAGAATTCAGACGAATATGATCTTTAATTGAAATTTCTCCTAATTTGTTCACTTGCCATTGGAGGCACGTAGCTCTCTGTACATTAATATACTAAAATTCAGTGGGCTTCACTAATCCTCAACTTGAAAACTGCGTTAGAAGCAACTTTGTTGTATTACCTGCATGGTCTAAAACTTTAAAGCACGTGAAAAGCCTGACGGAGAAAAGGCATAATCAGATGCAAATTCACTTTGTTTAGGTACAATCCATGAACTGTGCATTCAAGTACTATAGAAAACATTAATCATAGGAAACTGTAATTTTTGTTATCAGTCTAACACTAATCAAAAGGGAAACCTGTCACTACCGCTGACCTGTGAAACGTCCCAATTATACTCTTCGGAAATGACAGGAGCACTTAACTTCCTCACTGAGTAAATGACGACGATCAATCAAGTTTGAATAACAATGAGCCACGGAGCTGAAAATTATTTTTTGTATAGAATCTACCCAGGAATTTATGAAAGGTGAAAAGCAACCCAAGGTTTTAGGGGCATTATGGCTTTCAGCTAGTGCAGCGCATATCAAACACTAAACAGAATTTATGTGTTTTAATTTTCTAAAAGGTAGATGTGGACTTGGTGCTACAATGCATAACATATAATGCCAGATTTTAAATATGGGGGTCATTTTCATAAAATATTATGCTTATTGTTCACACCCTTGAATTTCCCTGGGGTCTTCTATTAAATTTAGATTTCCTGTAAAAAAAATTAACTGCTTAGCTAACTATAAGGAATTAAGCCCCCTGTTCCCTTCAAACAGACACAAAGTCTTTATTTTGATATAATCTTTAACAACATAACTTATTTATCTTTTTACTTTAAAATATTGAAGTTATCACTGGTGGAAATTTAAGAAGTTGCACAGTAGTAGTGGGTAGTTACATCTCAATTTACTTCATCCCAGTCGTACTTCATCAGAACCATCCCATTTATGCTGTTTTGTTCCATTCCCTTTCTACAGAAAGGAGGAGAGCTCATGGGTAACATTATTAGTCAGAAAAGTGGGGGGGTTTTGTTTTGTTTTTTTTTTGTTTTGTTTTTGTTTTTTGTTTTTAATTCCACTTTCCAAACATGAAGAAAGCTCCAAAGCAAG
Source organism: Fulmarus glacialis (assembly GCF_000690835.1). NCBI lineage: Eukaryota > Metazoa > Chordata > Aves > Procellariiformes > Procellariidae > Fulmarus > Fulmarus glacialis. The sequence goes on along the minus strand of NW_009198433.1, from coordinate 18,582 downwards.
CTGTACAGATACAGTATGAAAGTTCAGCCATCTATTATCTACTTTTCTACTATAGGTAAACTTTTTCAGTCAATTAAAAAAAAAAAAAACCAACCAGAAAAACAACCAACAATCCACAATTAAATCAGAAGAAATAAATATTTAAGACAACATTTTGAGTGGCAGAATTAGTAAATTTTAATCCTTTAGGAATGAGTGGTTAGGTACTTGCAAACAAGAAAAATGAGACTATGATAAAAACAAGCAATATGCCATTTCTAGTGTGCCATATCTGAAGGGAAGTAAAGTATAAGCTCAAGTGATAAATACTACAATGTAAAGCTTTTCTTGTAGAGTACAGAATTAAATACCTCTAAGATAAGTAGTCACACAGCTGCTTGTTTCTCAATGACCTGTCAAAGAACATGGGGAAAAAAGGTCCTGTTCGCAAATCCATTCTAATTATCAGGTGATATGAGGAAAGTCACTAACACAGTTTGGCAGTCTTATCAGAGATGAAGGGTGAACTACCTCCTGTCGCTAGAGGATGGTCCATCTGAAGGGAGACCAAACAGATTCCCAGACAGAGACTACTTGCACCATCTTTGCTCCTCAAGTTGCATGGAGAATGGAAGTTTTTCCATTCAGTGTTAATCTGCTCTATAATGCTGACATTTATTTATTTATTTGTTTGTTTAAGTGAATCATGCTTTCGCAAAACTACATGTGTGGGGTTTTTTAACGTGGTAGTATTCCTGACTAGTTATCTCACTGTGAGAGGAAATAGGATTTAGCTAGACAACTTCCAGATTCTTGGGCTGAACTTATTTGCATATGAGAATACAGTTTAAAAAAAAAAGGACAGAAAATATACATGCATTATTTTCATTATAATCAGAGTTAGAACAATGCCTCCTCAATTCTCCTAATTTTCATTAAAAACTTAAAATAGTGCTGACTTTTCCAGCTAGACAAGCGCAATCAAACCATTTGCTCCCTAACTCATTAAAAACCAGATATTTCCTTATCAGTCTCCATCTTACTAAAAATACTGAAAACAAATATTGGATGCCAGTAGAAATGCAATCGTATCTTTTACTTTGGAGTCAACACTCCAAGAGCCTCCAGCTGTTAGTGTAGCTCAGTGCAACCACAGCTCCAATTAAATGCCTTGCTCATCCATCCCAACCAGTAATAAATGCAAAAAACCCCCTCCACCCACCACACAACACTTGGAAAGATGTAAAGAAAAGCCTTTGGTCCTTTTCCCAGTTTTATACAAATTGATTGCTACATTCTGTTAAGAGGATTTAAAAACCTGAGCCTCTGCAATCATAATTAAAGCGAGCAATAAAATGACTGAAATATACAATGCAATCAGTTTATAGGACTAGATGTACAGCGTTTACTAATTATTTTAGAAAAAGAAGGAAGAGAAAAGATAGCAGTTGAAGAAGTCATATCTACTTACTAAAACACCACTCGCAAACTACAGCTGGGACCATTAAATAAATTTTGCATGGTCTAATTAACTTGGTTTGCAATCTCAATTACTTTTCACCCAAGAAATCACTTTTGTTCAGTTTTATGCGTGTCTGTTTCCCTTTTTAAAAAAAAAAAAAATGATGTAAGGCATCCTCAGACAAGTGAACTCTAAACTTCATTTGTCTTTCAGCAGGCTTGATGGCTATGCATTTAAAAACCCATTCTATCTTATAAACTAAAAATTAAATGTACTCAGCTGTGATGGTCGTCATTGCATCTGCTATTTATATGCTAATACCCTCACTGGAAGATCTTGCAAATTATTCCACCATGCCATATCTCATGTGCATCTACTCAAAGCCAACTAAATATTTTTCTAGAGGCAGAAGATTTTGGTTAGGGAACCAGAATATTTATCGCCATAGAACCTAGTTAAAGGGGCAACCTTAAGCAAATACATTTTTTATTTCACTGCAACACAAAACATGCTTCAGTCATCTTAAATGAAATTTGGGGATATTCTATGTAAGCAAACACTGACTGGGTAAAAATAATTTCTTCAACGCCCATAATAGAAACCGAACAGTCAAACAGTGTATCTTACATCTACAGACTTTTACGAGTTCCTCCTTTTCCATCCTTTTATATCATCCAATGCAGAATGAAAAGGAAATAAATGCTGGCATTTTGACAGATTTCAGAACCGTGCTTGAGTTTTCCTGTGTGCAACACAAGGAAAACATAAACTACTAAAAGAGCTATATTTATAGGGACCTCCCACACACACTCCCTCCCTTTGCTCTGTGATTTGAGCATAAATTCAAACCCAGATGACTGCAAATTAGATATGTGGTCCAGGCAAACCACATTTTATGTTTACCAGTAAAAGTATCACCGTTCATTCTATTTGTAGTTGGTCAACAGCACATAGGCTACTTGGACAGTCTGACTTGTATTTAGGAATGCACTTTTCACACTATTTCATAATTTCCAGAAGTTAGTAAAAATGCTTAAAGGGTTCCAGCCCAACAGTTAGCTTAAGTGCAATGCTGGAGAACCAGCATACCTTGCTCCAAATTGCTTTAGCAATATAAACTACCCAATGAACCAGTTTTTCTTCAAAGCAATGTACGAGAGCCATAGTCTATGAATATTGTCACAGTCCTGGAGGTGCAAGCTTGAGGTTTTACTCAAGACTTATACCAAAGTCCTCTCCATTCCACCCAGTGATAAACAGAGCTTGGACACGTACGTTGGAAGGTCAATAGTGGTGAGACGCATTACACAAAACCTGTGTTTTCAGTCTGTGTTACTAGCTACTGCATCTCTAGACCCTAGCAGGCTCAAGGTCCCAGATCAGTTTAGGAGGGATTTTGATAAAAAGCAGCAAAAGTTTACTCAAAAAGACCAGCACGTCTTAAAGTGCAAGACAGTTCAAAAAACCTTGGATTTGGATCTTAATGAATCATTGTTCAGAAGGAACTAGTATGTCCAATATACCCAATGGACTAACATGTGCATTTAGAGTTTCATAGAGGACAGCAAGTAGAGGTAGTCTGGAAAACTAGTGCATTTAACAAAACTACTACATCAGGAAGATATTGCAAGGCAAGTTTAGTACTTCTTTAGCAGTAACCACTCAAGATGTATCCTCAGATGTATTTTCATACCTCACTACTTGGGCTCCTACCATCCACCAAAATCAACAGTACTTGGTTGCATGAATATTCTTAAGCCTTAAGAAAGCACATTAGAAAAGCAAAGTTCTTTTGCATAATCCCACATTCAGAGGAGGTGTAACAGCTTTACTTAAACTACTGAAGATCTCCAAGTCTAACAACACCTTTCCTTCCCATGCATCCCAGAGAGCTAAAACAGAAGTCTGCTTTCATTTTTAACGCTAATAAAGTTCCCCAACATAAAAAAAAAAAAAACAAACAAAAAACCCTACAAAATTTATGCTCACCACCTACATTTGATACCTATATTTAATTTGTATCATCAAAAGTGACTGTGTGGTAGTCCCTTAAATGTTTCTGTGTAATATTTACACAAAAATAAAGGTGGCATCTTACTTTTAGAAGTACAGGAATGTACTTCTCCCATGCAGCTACTGTACAAACTTCAGGCACTACATCTTATTACACAGTAAAAAAGGAATGTATTTTAACAGTGTTTTCTGGTATGTTTTTTTTCATCCAGTTTTTCATTCACTGGGAGATAAGCTAATCATATATCACTCCATCAATTTGAGTCCTCTGATTAAGTAAAGATTGACTTTCATAATCGGATCTGCATTACCTGAGTTTATTCAGTTACTGAAAGGGACAGTCTCACAATCTGGGCTCAACGCTGCCACAGAAATCATCTTCTCTGGATTAGGTTCCAGCCAGTTCAGGTCCCTGCCAGAACAGGAGCTCTATCGCTGGTGCAAGGGAGGCACTGGGAATCATCAGGGGAGGAAATAGAGACAGGAGTGGCCCTTTTGCCTGCAGCTCGCATTTGGATCATCTTTAAGCCAATCATAATACCACCACCAAAATATATAAGCTGCTTCCCTGTTCAGCTCCCACAAGTAGTACAACAGCAACCCGTACAAAAAATCTGCCCCCTAAGAAGTGGATTTGGTGACTATGTAACAAACTAAGAAATACCTGGTAGAATTTCATTTTTAATGTTTCAAGAACTGTAGAATGGATTAAATCAGTTTAACAAGGGAAGAGGCAAGCCTAAGATAGTGTTGCACACACTGCCTGTGCCTTGAAAACCAAACTTGGTTTCTTCTTGGCTCATGGATAACTGTGGGTAAGGAAACTCTGTGAAGTGCCTACCCAGTTTTACATTCATCTTAACATAAAAGGAAAGATTTGCAGGTTCGAAGACCAAGGAGTGATGAAGCCAGCAAAGTTACAAGCCAAGTGACATGAAATCACGTTTAGAGTCCATGCTCAGACAGGAACATACCCAGAGCAGAGCTCCCGAGATGTTTTCCATTCTTAAAAGCAGTAGGAAAACTCTCATTTTTGTCACTAAAGAAGAAAGAAGCTGTCATATAGCCACTGTCAAGGTTACAAGTGTTACCCTGAACTGCCACTATACCCAAACTACCCCTCCTTCTTCTTTCTGGACTAACCACTTTCCTCTACATGGTGCTCCCTGCACACCAGTCCAGATGAAATTGTTTAAAGCCATTGTTTAAGGCTGTAGTGAGGTCCAGGACTGGCTATATCCATTTCTGGACCAAAAAGTTGTTTTGTGGTCTGATAACTCAAAGGTCAACCAAAACATACCTCTTTCTTTCCCTCTCCACAGAGGAGTCTTTAGGATTTTCAGTGCTTTTCAGCTAGTCCGAGTTATCTATGAGATGACGAACAGTATTCCTATGACTCCTTGAAATATCTTAGGCAACATTTTGAATTATTTAATTTCTTTATGATTCAGAGGCCTATACATGATAAAAGCTAAATTTTAGAGCTGGGGGGGGAAATTCTCATTACTAGTCATTTTCTTTATGAAATTTTAGGAAATGTCATTTTCATCTAAAATGTGATATAACAAGATTCCCATTAGTACTCATTCCTGCAAAAAAAGTCCTACTGCATTTGATGGATTAGCACCTATCACTTAGACCAGATCAAACTCATGCTACTAAAACTTTGTATCCACCACCAATGTATATATGCCCGTCTCATGATATAGTCTGCACACACATATACTGTAAAATCAGTAACTAAATTGCAGCTTACTTCAGTGACCACATTTATGAATGAATCTGAACTACACAGATTCAGGTAAAAATCGTTAGAAATTATTTCAGATGCTGTATTTTTAACAGATAAATATACATCTCAATTAAATAATCCTTATTTATTACAGGCAACAAATCAACAAAATATTCTATGCAGGACACACATAACCTTACATATATTCCTGATCATGGATTTTAGGCACAAAGATATCAATAGATGTGAATGTATTTATTTTAATATTACTGCATTAACTAAATTTAAATGCGTTAGTATGTGTTCCAAGCCTGAAAATTCTCTTCCTTTTCATTTTTATAAATACACATTTAGCAATGTACCTTTATGAACCTCACAAATGTATTCAATTCACTTCAATATACTGTTGCCCCTTGAAAGGTAGGATGGGTAAAAAGCAGGAAGCAAATTTATATCTACAACCTACAGAGTACACACTGCTCAGTATTCATAGATGAATCAAGGGAGATGACCCTTCGGCCTGAAAAACTTAAATACTTAACATAAGGGTTAACTTGATGATAGAGACATCCTACTTTATTTTACACTCTATTAGAAGAGCTCCAAATTGCATTGTGCGACCTGTGAATCAGATAGGGATCAGAGGTCGTCACAGTGACAACTTTAAGAATTCATGGCTAGATCTGCATAACAAGATATTTTTAATAACTTTGTAATAGCGGCAGGCTGCATAGCCAGTGCAAAGCATAAAATATACCACAGCAACATTCAGCTCTAGAAAAGAAAAAAACAAAACAAAACAAAACACCAAAAAACCCAAAACATCACACTAGCTGATTAGACACTTTAACAAGAGAGTACTGTTTTGGGGTTAATTTTACAATGTTTTGTTTTATATCAGTCCCACATCCTGATAAGACTTAGAAAACCTGAAAAGCTCTTTTAGCTGAAAAGTGATTATGAAAGAGACATTTCACAGATAGAAATAATTATCATATGATGGTTAAAATGGGGGAGGAAGGAAGAGGAAGCATAAGCATCTGTATGACTTATTTAATATTTTGTGCTTACTTTTACAGTTATGATTGACCTGGCTTTTTTGATAAATATTAGCTAGACAAAAAAAAAATTTAAAATGTTGCCTGGGCTACTACTTTGACCATACAAACATTATTAAACTTTATTCAGTCTGAACACATTACATGCTAATGATGTATACGGTCTGATAAAGGACACCTTTAGGTGTAATGTTGACTTAATTATTAAATATTCCTACATTTCTCTTAAGTTTTAGAAAACATACTAACAATCAACTTCAAGTTACTATTCAAATCTCACCATTAAATGCTTCTGGTTTTCAAAGGGCAGCTTTGTTAAGAGTTTGGGGTTTTGTCTGTGTGCAATTTAAAAGCATCACATGGGGAAGAGACTTCTTTTACAAAGGCATCTCTCTTGCTCCTTGGTCTGAGTATGTTTTAGCAGATGTGGGTTCAGGCATGGTGAGGGATCACTAAGGACAATCACTTACCCCCCCAGAAACAACTTTTCTAAAATGAAGACAAGAGGAATAAAAGGAGGATGTGAGTACAAGAAACTGTTACAGAAAGCAGTCAGCAGTCAGCTGGACTGGATTCTCTATGGCCACAGAAAGCAGCAGAAACAGAAAACAATACAGCCTTTGCTTTTGATCTAAAATTCAAGTGTGACTTTTTTTTTTTTAAAGCAGGCACTAACTTAACCAAAAGACAGACTTACAAAAGAGATGGTTATAAATCTACAAAATGATTAGGTAGAAATAACTTATTAGCATTGATAAAATGCCAAGCTGTAGTTGAAGATTGGGGGGGGGAAATCAGCAATTGTCTTGCAGCCAAGTAATTGGTAGAGCTCTTGGCTTAATTTATTACATATTAAAATTTTAATCTTTTAATGTATTAAAATACTTTAAGATTAATTATGACCAGCAAATATTTAACTTGTAAATATAATTTGTAACAATTTTCTGACATTATTCTTTCAGAAAAAACCCGACTTGTATTGCAGTAAGGTTTGGGGATCAGATCAGGTTCTGGACAACACAAGGACAGCCTTCTCCAAATCTAATTATTAATGGCATTATTGAATCCAACCAGACGTTTCACATGGATAAAATTAAGTACATGAATAAATCAAGATCCAAGCGCGCGCGCGCACTTGGATTTGACAGAAGCTAAGGAAAAGTGAAACAAAAAGTAATGAAGACAGTTAACGAAAAACCATATATCCCTGGTTGATAATATAACTTGAAATTAAAAATTCAAAGTGTAATGGGCCTGTTAAACGATCACTCTGTTGACAGACAAATGAGCGGGATGTTTCTCAGATCATATTGCCTACTAGCTTATATCTGTCCAAGTTTTAGCCAGCCTGAGTAGTAAGCCTTTTACAGCTTCCCAAAGGTAATTACATAAGAGATAAATGTACTCTCAGTGTACAAAATATAGCTAAATGAGCTACATTTCTATTAACAATGTGAGGACTTCAAGTATTATCCTAATGGATAATCCTTTATGGAAATAATGTAAGTGAAAGGTAGTGTGCATGATTTAAAATACAGTACGCACTTGTCCTCTCACAGCTTTTAAAACTGCAAAATCATTTGCCTCTAATCAGCTGCAAATCAGACACTAAACAAGAAAAAAAAAATCTAGTATTTTAAGAAAAGGAGGAAGACATTGACAAATGAAACTACTTCTACTCAGCAAAAAATATTTTTAAAGGAACACTTTAGCCATAAGTAAGTTATTCCTACAAAAGAATTAAACCTCTGGAAACAGGAATTTCTATTTAAATCTCAGCCAATAATTACAATTGTACTTCTATAATAATTCATCTAAATAGAGTCAAGAATTAACTTGAAGTGTCTCTGGTGTATTGCTGTTGGTGTAAGTTTACCTGGAAACACAGACCGCGATGATGGCTGGCTTTGGGTGAAGGTGGCCTAGAGAAAAATGTCGAGCATGCAGTATGCACTCCCTCTACTGGGCACTGAAATTATCCTGAGCAGGCATTCCGAGAAAGAAAGGGCTATGTCCGAGTATCCATGTACTGTGAAATAAAAGCCCTTTTACAGCTTCAGCCCTCTTCCCCTAGATTCTGTTAAAACTCAGATTCACAGAAAAATGGATTTCAAAAGTCTTGTTTATACTCTCAAAATATATGTCCTATCAGAAACCAACACCCAATTCACACCCCAAACAAGTATTTAACTACAGTGAACTTCACTTGTATAAGCACAGAAAAACTCATTTGCCTTTGACCAAAACAGTAAGACTGTCATTTTTTATCTATCCCTCACCTCTTTGAAAAAATAACAGGAAGAAGTGTCTTGATGACTTCTGATCTGCTGGGGGCACAGCAATGGGAAGAAGGAATGCGTGTTCTGGGCAGCTGGGATGTATTAACATTTATAAAATCTGCTGCAAGGGATTTGTTTCTAGACAGTCAAAGGATAACCTTTGTCATTCTTTTCGCTCTCCTCCCACAGCTCCTGAGAGGTAAGAGCAGAACGGTGACATAGCCTACTTGTGTTGGCAGGCTTTAAGTGTTATGTAAAAATGACAGCCCTCATTACAATTAAGGCCTTCTGATGGTTTGAGTTCTTCACTATCACAGAGGAGAAAAGAAAGAGGTGGTTGTATCTCATGTCAATATTTTAAGTCAAAGTGTTTCACTGTATAAAGTTCTGTGGTTTCTTTCAAGGGACTTTGTATAAAGAGAAGTTCCGTAAACCTACAGAAAGTTCCCCTGTAGTTTGCAAAGCAGTGCAGCTTTTACATTTTTCAGTAAAGTTAAAGGCAAAAAAACTTCAGAGAAAATAATTTGTGCTAATTTTCTGACATGCTCTGATTGCCTAAGGATGCTGCCTTGCTCACTAGTGTTCTGTGATCTGGAAAATGAAGCGAGAAACAATGGAAAGCAAGTGAGGATTGCCAAAAGCAGACACCTTCCTGCACCAACCAAATGATTCTTCCGTGAAGGCAGGCCAGGTAGCCACCAACTTCTTCCTCCCAATGTAATTTACATCCAGCTACATTGCTGGTATATTCATATTGAACCGTAGCATCAAGAATTACTCCAAATATATACGTCTTATTTGCATCTCAGCCATATGCATGTGTAACTGTATGTATAACTGCTCAGCTAAACAAGAGTACCAATGACACGTGGCAATGGTAAGGGACTTCAGGACCTTCTTTCTTTTAAGTGGCAATTTAAATCTCTGCGGGATTGAGAGGTATAACAGAGTTCATAGTGACAAATCTCCAGTTTCGTTGTCTCTCACTAAACCCTTCCCTTTATCAACTTTCTTGACCTCAATTTGAGGATGGGTAAAGTCTCTACCCTCCCCGTCCCCGCACAGAACAGAAACAAAGCACAGAATAGAACAGATGAAAAGGGGGAAAATTAAAGACCACAGAAGCTCGGAGAATGAGCACAAAGAAAAGCCAGAAAGCCTGAGGACACTGGGCAAGCCCAAGTCCCCAGCCAAGTTTCCAAGTCCCTATTGTTCTGTTTTATATTTGCTCATAAAATAAAACCACTTTCTCCCTGAAGGTAAGGCTTGCCTGTGGTGCAGGATCATAATTACGCTCGAAATGAGCAAGTACACAAACAATTCACCTTTACGTTCTCCAGCTAACAAGATAGGTACCTCAGACTGCAGTCACTGGTTGCCAGGAAAACTGCTATCATATCCAAATGTAGACATGTCACAGACCAACTACAAACCAGACAATTTACACGGGACCTGCTGCACTCAGACACTTTATTTACATTCTCTCTCTCTGCTTACTAAATGCTCCCCTTCATTTCTAGGTGCGCTCATCTCTACACACGAGCAGGTACACACTCACTGACTCCATGTGCTAACAAATAACATCCATAATGCACTGAGCTCCGTCAGGGCAGGATGGCTGTGAGCCAGTGCTTTGAAGGACAGACTATCAGTACTTGTTCTCTTGGATCTAAAGATACAGAAGATAGCAAAACTTTAGCATGGTAGGAACTATAGTTCCAATGACACAAGGATGTACAGACAGAAGTAACAATACATAACACAGGCAGCAATGCTGAATTAAAGAGGAGCTGTGAGTAGTGTTTCATATGCTGACGTGTAAATATTTGACAGATGGGGATTTAATAACCACAGTCTAAGAGATGCTGTTTATTTTGTTCTATCAGACTCTCATTCTACCTTGTTTTTACATTTCAACCAAGTCATTTGACACGTGAATAAAAGATAATTTATACAGTTTCCTTCTGCAGTACAAAGCTCTCTATGTTCAGGTTATAAATTTAAAGTTAACTCAGCACTAACACTAAATTTGGGTATTTTCCACTGGAGAAAAACCCTAGGAACAATTATATATTGTTTTCAATGCTTAAGTTAACACCTCAATCTGCATTGCTTCACTGTCAATGTATTCTTTGTGAGCACTGCTATGTATTTTTCTTTTTTTTTTTCCTTCTAACGATGGAATTTATTAGCTTTCAAACCTTACATAGATAGCATTGATCAATCTCCAGAAGTGGTAACAATACCACTTTAAACACATACACATGCGCACACACATACACATGAAAAATCAAGGCTTGAATGTCCTTTATATCTTGCAAGAAATATAGCAACCAATATTCCATGCAGAGGTGCAGCAAATGAAGTCCTGTCAAGCAAATGGCAGGAATGACAGCAGATGTCTGGATTCCTTCATAGCTGGTTGCATAAAGGTAGCAGACATATTTCACGGGAGAAAAAAAATCCTCTGACAAGACAGTCTTTCAGTACTTTTCATTCAGAGTTGGCATTTTTGACTGGTGTGGTACATCAGTAGGTATTAAGGTGATGAACCAGATTAATCTTGATAAAGCTTCATTTCCACAATGAAAGCAAAGTCTACAACACTCAGTCATGGCTAAACGAGGCTACCATAATTTAGTCCAAGGCATAATGTCCAGATCAAAGTCTTACAATCCAGTCATAAAGCAGACTTTACTCTGGACCCTGACCCAAAACACTTATTTTTCACGTCAAGCTATACAGTAATTTCATTTGATTGCAACCAGCAGAAATGAGTATAATGCAGTTCTGCTTTTTAGCTACATAAACAAGCCATAGACTCCTTTTTCGATCTGAATAAAGTATTTGATCTTTCAGCTCCATTTATTAACAAGTTTTACCTATTTCACAAAAACTGTCTTTGTGAAATATATTTTGACACTTTAAAGCTTTATATAACAACTAATACTTTTAAGACATCCTCAATCACATTACATGCTCACTAGGGAGAGTAAATGCTCCAAAGCAGAGACACGATTTTCCTGAATTGTGAGACACTAGCATAGTTTAGCGAGTTGTAAAAGAACATGAGTAATAAGTGTTGACTGAGAAATACGTACAAAAGAAGCTGAAGACATAGTGTTACACATGAAGAAACTAAGCGTAAATAAAACCTGAACTTAACCGCTTCCCTATCCTAAACAACAACAGTGCTGCCTTACAGAGTCTTGTCTAATAACCAGGCCCCTGGCATACTATACAGGTGTTTAGTGCAACTTCCTTGCGTGAAGCTACAACCAGCTGAATTGGTGTACTTATCAATAAAACTTGTGTTGAAAGGTTTCCCAGACTAAGGCTTAAGAGAAAGTGCATTTTTTGTATACAAGCTAAGCATTACTAATAGTCCCTCTAGTAAAACAGAATTTTAAGAAACTCACCACTTTTCTTTTTCTCTCTTTAAAGGAAATGTTCATTTCCTTGTATTTCCTCATAGCAGTCTCCAATTTATTCTTGAGATCAATGGCACATCTTAGCCGATCGTCATTTATTCCTGCTCTGGTAAGTAACTGCAAAGCAAGAAATCAACCTTCTTATTCTTTTTTCTAGACATCTGAGCCAAAAAACATTTTTGGTTTTCCTTCATAATTAAACATTGTCACAAATTCCTTTACTTTACAAGTAACAATTAGTGAAGTTACTTCTTTTCCTATCTAGAATATAAAAGCTAATAGCAACTACTAAAGACAAACAAAGAATGAACAGTTGGTATAAGTATCTCCTGAGAGTGTCCTTCTATAGACCAAATTCCATGCATGAGGCTCCTGAGCAGTAATATCGACTGACAGAAAGGACATACTGTTTTTCTGACACAGACATGTCTGACAAAAACAAGCTGTGTTTAACCCTTTGCAAAGAAGCCCCATTTTACTGTATCTTAAAAAAAGTATGACTGTAGGTAGCATACCTAATGCTGAGAGCCATCAAACAAGTTACATAGCTCCTGTAGTCTCCTTTTGTCCACCCCTACTGAAGTAGAAATCTTTCCTATTTGCACCTATGTTTCTCCAAACTTAATTTCCTTTTTGTTCACTCTCCCCCAAGATCTACTGTACCCCAGTCCTTGCTTCTCCATCTTTTTATAAAAATTGTCTCTTTATCCCACCTGAATCCAGGACTGCACAGAAGGCCAGAACTTATTTCTGAGGAGTTTGTAAGCATCCATGACATTGTTTATTATGGCAGTATTATCTTCATTCTCACGCACTTTTATATCTGCTCAAAACAGGGGAAAATAGAATTAGTGCACGATGTTTATAGTATCTTCACTACAGGAGCTAAAGAAGCTAAGCAGAAGAAGTAGACATGAACCTTTCTAAAATATTTGATCACTTCAGGGAAAGTTACAAACATCAGAATGTTTCTCTGTTCAGTATTAATTATTCTACCATTATCCACACATTCAAAAAAATCAGAGGAAAAAAAGTCCAGTGATGACAGAAAGAGTTGTTAAGCCATCACTACTAAAGAATCACTAAATAAACCACAGACAAGTGCAATCTTACTATTTACGTTATATCTTGTCCTACGTTCCAATCAACAGACTGGGCCTTATTGTACCCGTTTCTGCATATATAAAAAAAAAATCCCTGCCCCAGTGACCATAGGGACTTGATTGTCAAAGAAGCCAAGTATGCCACTACTCAAGTAAAAATGGTATTTTTCACCTGTTAGTCATTCATAAGCCCCACAGATACATTTCCAATTCTGTTGTCTGCAAGCACAGAAGTAGATACCTGTCTTACTGGCTGTTTGCACATGAAATTCCATTAGGACAGTATTTGTAAGAGACTTCACTTAGACTACCAAAACACAAACCATCCTATTTTTTCTAGAGGTAATTCATATTAGCAAAGTTACATAAAAAAGGTATAATCATAACCCCTAAAACTTCCTAGCAAAACTCCACTTATTACTTCTTGCAAGCTGTCAATAGCAAGGAAAAAAAAAAAAGGTTATGAAACAGCCAATTGTAAGATTTTTAAATTAGTAGCTTATACCCCAGCTATAGAAAGAAAGAAAAAGGTGAAAGGTGAAGCATATGGAAAACAAAATTATATACTGTAAACAGATCGTAATTTTGTTTTTAAACTCAAGGTAACTCATCTTATTCCAGGTACTATGAAGTGCTGCAATATGGTTACAACAACCAATACAAAAGTTCAATCTTAGAAGGTAATTAATAAAATCTGTAAATCGCATACAAGGACACTCAAACCTAAGAATGGTTACTAGATGAACCAGAAATAGAAAAGAACTCCAAAATAAATGGCGTTCAGGAATCCCAAGCATTTAAGACATAGGGGGGGAAAAAAAAAAACCAAACCACAACACAGCTACAAAGCACTTCAGATGAAGACTGCCTCTAGCTATATGTGAAAAATTTTTCCAGGTACCTGTGGAGATTTCAAGGTCTAGAGTATATTTATGCGAAATAAGCCCATGGTTTCTAACAAAAGTCTGGTACTCATCATCAGGGACACCAGACTGAACTTCCAAGCATGTGCCTCCATCTAATTCTTTCTGCTCATCCAACTCTTTGTTTTTATCAGTTCTATCACACTGAGAAACAGAAAGAATGTCCTTGCTGCAGCATGGCTGTTCATCATCCATGCATCCAAAATAGGACTGGTTAACTTCCATCTGGGAGGGCAAGGGGGATGCAGGTCTATCCTCATTAGCAGTCATTTGTTTGTTGGCTTCCAGTTCCATGCCATTCACAGCGAAGTTGAAAGGATCTGGCATCAGAAGCAGGAAACAGTTTTCCATCTCTGTCAATGTGTCAGCAATCTCTTGGGACATTTCTATCAAGAGACAATTGTTTTAGAATATTGTTAAACACTGTAAAATGCTAATATCTCCAGATCAGACACAGATTTACAAAACAAATGTAGCTGCCAAAGGGTTAAACCATTTATCCAGTAATCAGTGATAATTTACCCATACAGATCTCTCTCCACTGCAGAAATTGTCATTATAAAAGTGACAATAGTTTTCTTAAGCAGGAAGTCTAGAACTTCCTGAGCAAGGAATTTAAAATCAGTGTTCCTCCTTTTCCTATCCTCTCTGATATTTCACTATGCGTCAAAGATGACACAAATACTTCATAGAATTTGAAGGAGAGCAAGGTTCAATGAGGATATTCTTAGTGATGTTGATGAGTATTCATTCTCCAGCCATGAATGTCATAGTTGCTTGTAGGTGTAGCCATGTATATATGCTATGGCTCAAAAAGATGCTACCAATAAAAGTGACTTTAAGAAGGTTAAATCTCTAAAATTCCACCCTCATGCATGAAAACATTTCCAGCATGCAGAACAAATGCAGACACAATTGGATGCATTTCATATATCAAAGTAATTTAATTAAATAACCCTTTGTAACTGCAATATAATATACTTACTATCTCTGTTCTTCTTTCTGTATTACAGAAATATGTTTGCTATGTACATATTGCTTAGAGATTCAGCCCCCAGTTAAGACACGTTTTTTAGCAGCAGTATGATACTTTTCATAGATATCCTACACTGCATCCAGGATTCCTCTGCAGACCATTGCCCATACTTCTGGAACACGATGACTGTATACACAATATAATTAAGGTCAATAGCCAACAAGGTATTGAGAAGTCTGTGCCTAGTCATAGACACAGAAATTAAGCCACTAGCTCCAAAAAGTCTCATGATACGCTTGCCTGAGCTTATGCATTCGTACTTTACTGAATTACCAACCAGACCTTGCTAATATTTTAAAAAAGAAAAAAAAAAAAAACATCTCTTCATAATACCTGACTCACAGGACTGTCACTTGTTTCCCCCGATATTCTTTAGATGAGAGAGACAGAGGGTCAAGCTCTAACAAATGTACTATTCCCACTGTCTCTGGTCAGCTATTATTTGGATAGCTATTCTCTTAGAATTTGTTTTATATAACCTTTAAAAAGGTTGCTTTAAAAACAAACCCAAAAAACCCCAAAAGAACCAAAGCAACTCACCTTCCATTTCTTTTTCAGCTCTTTTGGCTTTTTCTTTGTAAATGTTATCCAATCGTTTTTGCTTCTCCTCTTCCCTCCTCCTTTCAGCCACAGTTCTGGCATGCACATCTTGAAAATCCACCTACGGAGGAAATGAAGAAAAAAGTGTAACATTCCTTATAAGAAATATATAGAAAATCCATTTCCCAAGATCCTTATCTGTGGTGAAAAATCCTCTAACATCAGCGAACAGCCAGAAGCTCAGCAGTACTTCCTTTTATCTCTTCTCCTCCTAGAATCAATAACTACAGTAATTCTGAACGGAGTTTTCACTTCTACTAATAAGGGACTGCTGAGAATCAATGGCCTTCAGAAAGGAATCATAAGGTAGAAAAACAAAATGCTTAGATTTCCACATCTAAAGTGCAGGAATAAACTAGGCTTTGGGAGACCTCTGTCACAGCACTGGAGACACGGGGTTAAGGTGAATGGGCAGGAAGAGACTACACAGGGTAAGTATTCAAATTACATGAAAACGTCACACTAGGTCCACTATTAGTAAAGGAAATTTAGGAAAATTTGTAAGCACTGTTACCACAAGTATATATATCACTTACTGAAGAACTTCGTAAGCAAGGAAAGTAGAAGAGAAGACATTCAAATTCATTAAAAAAGACCAAATTTTGGATTTTACAATTACATTTGTTGGACTTGGGGATTGAAGGAAAGGTTATCATTCAGTCTCACTTTACTTTCTTATGACTAAAATATAAACATAAATCTGAGTGATTCAAAATGCTGTTTCTTAAAATATTTGCAATGTTTTTTTTTTTTCGTTTGTTCTTAGAAGGGCTTGAAAATGCTAATATTTTTCACTTCTATTTTAAGGAAAGGAGTCTTGATCGTGTTATTGCATAAGGAAACCCCTTCAAAAAAGAAAAACACAATATTTCCTTTTGATTGCTATCACATAACTTTCATTAGCTTCAATACAAGCCCGAACTCTGCTGCTAATAAAGTCTGCAGACTCCCTGGTGCTATGTCTGTATTACAAGCACCCATTGAACATTTGTCATTATTGCCACTGCTAAATGATAAAGCTTGTCAACATACAGTAATGGTCCCAGATACTGATGTCCTACACCAACGTTTTGGAGCCACACAAGAGTAGAACAGTGAAGTTGAATCTCACTTAGGAGGTACAGGTCCAGACAACGTTGAGATCACTCTACACAGGACAAGTAAGTGTCACTTTCTATCCAGTCCTGGCAGATCTCTCCTGTGTAATATGTACATGGACTTACTAGCCACAGGTAAAGCAAACCAAGTAGTACATCCTACAACTGAAGTTTGCATATTTTTTGCACAACCGAGAATTTTGTTGGTCTCTCATCTCAAAGTTACAGAAGCTTTTTTGTATTTGTTCAGCATTAAGCAAGTAGGTAACTCCATTAAGCACTATGGAAGTTAAAAAACAAGTGCTTGAACTTGGGCTAAGGTAAAGTGTCTTGCTGTATAAATTCTCCCACTGCTGAATAATCCCTACAGTGTGCAATAGGCCTTAAAATTTTTACAAGTATTATTTATGCAAACACTTTAAAGACAAATGGTTTTTAAATAAAAGCCTCTAGGAGCAAAAGGATACTTCAGCTTTCACAGAAACTGGCATGGAGAGTCTCTATTGGTTTAGGAAGAGAGGCACACTTACCAGGCTCTTTTTTTTATTGGGGATGGGGGCGCAGAGGGAAGGTAGGGAAAAGAGCTAGTTTCACAACCTATAGCAGCACGTGGATCACCAGAGTGAGCTTTTTGGTTTTCAGGATCTGATTTTTCTACCAAGTTCGCATAGCTCTCCACACAATAGCAGGAAAAACAGTCCTCCCAAAGAGCAACATCACCCTCAAAAATGGAACAAAGATACAGAACCCAGGAACTACAGCTACGCGGTCAGATGGACTTGCCCAAAAACATGGAGATGGCTAGAGCTTCCTAAATCACAACTTCTGCCCCACACCAGAATACTTACAGCAGAGTCATTTGCCCATTCTTTCCCCTTCTCTGTCCCAAAAGGACCAGCCACATGCTGCTCTGCTGTGTTGCTTCATACTTCAGCACTTGGCCAGAGGCTTTTCTTACAACATCTGCCAAGTCATCATGGTTTGCCATTGATAACAAGAGTGCACCTCACATACTAGATATCTATCACCAACCAAGTCTACAGCACGCACAAAGCTTCGAGTTGCCCCAAACAGGGCACACCGGCCTTGTACAGAAGCCTTTTATAAGGTCAGAATAACTCAGGGCCTGAGTTATAGATGTGCGCATGGACTCACTCGCTACCTGGGGTCAGCACTAACTCAGAAACTTGGTCAGAAAACATCTAACCTCATTTAGGTGATATGGACTGAGATCAGAGATCTCCTAGCAATCATCACCTGAAAACACACACAGAAGTAAAAATGCAGAGTACCTTCTTATTCTGCTTTAAGAAGTGGTATCCCAGAGAAAGCTTCTTGTAGGCTTCTCCATATTTCTCATGCCAGTCTTGCACTGACTTAATGGCTGCTTTCCTCAGTTTCTGTGCCACCTCTTTGGGTGGGGGAAGAGGCTGCTCATGGTCTATCCCCACCGTGAGCTCCAAGAACTCTTGGAAGTTGGAAATAATTAGCGTCCGGAATTGATGGGATCGCGTGAACAACTCCTGCACGATCTGGAACGCCGAGAAGCGCATCTCGGCGTGCTCCTCGTTGAGCCGCGTCATCAGCAGGTGATAGGCGTGGCTGATATGCTCCTCCGAAGACCTGAGAGAGGAGAAATAAATAAAAAAAAAAGGAGGGGGAGGTATTTAAAAAGAGGTTTAGCACATAAAAACACAACTTTTAAAAAAAAAAAAAATTAAATTTTAAACCGGCAGCCTCCGTGCTGGCAGTAAGCTGTGCCCGGCTCAAAGAGCAGGCCCCAGGACGGCCCTCGGGGGCAGGCTCCGCAGCTGCCCAGCCCGGGGAGAAGCGTCGCTTTCGGGGGAGGCAGCGAGGTCCGGCTCCCCC
>NW_009198432.1:0-5079 GCF_000690835.1 Fulmarus glacialis | reverse complement strand
CGGCCTGGGCCGGCGCCCGCCGCCGTGGGACCACCCTCTGCCGTGTCCCCCTTCGCGCTAACAAATGTTTTTCGGGTGCGGGTTGTTATTGCTAACGTTGGGGGTTTTTGGTGTTTTAGCAAAAGGACAGAAAATCTAAAAAGTCAACTTGGAAGTTTTGCCTTGATTTGACCCATCCTGTGGAAGATGGAATTTTTGATTCCGGGAATTTTGTAAGTCGTGGTTTTGCTCATACTTCTCGTGCATAGTATAATAACAGCCTTCGTACAGTACGACACCTGAATTACAACTGAAGTTACATTTTAAACTAGTAAAATCGACTGTTCTTTAAATTATCAGCACTTTTTGAAAGTTTCTTGGGTTTAGATGTCTTTTATAGACAAGATGGTTCATGCCTGTCCGTGAATAGAACTACTTTAAATTGAAGCACGGGGGTGATTTTTTTAATTACACACTGTAAAATCTTACTGCGTTGTAAATGCTTGCTATCAGGACATAAGTAAACAGTGATTTTTAATATCGCTATACGGCTAGGGTCCCTTCCCTAGTTCATACCTAGGGTGCCATTCCCTAGTGTTCTATTTCTTTAATGTTGAAACAGGAACAGTTCCTAAAGGAGAAGGTTAAGGTCAATGGAAAAACTGGAAACTTGGGCAACACCGTTCACATTGAACGTCTGAAGAACAAGATCACAGTGACATCCGAGAAACAGTTTTCTAAAAGGTTGGCATAGGTTTCCTTTTGTTGTACTTGCGGTAGTGGATTTTGAACAGTCGTATGTTGAACATGACACACTTCTGATATGTTGGCATAGGTTTCCTTTTGTTGTACTTGTGGTAGTGGATTTTGAACAGTTGTATGTTGAACATGACACATTTCTGATACGTACAGAGAAGGTGTTAGCGCTAACCTTCATAGCACTTTCAAATATTAGTGAAAGATGTAATTCAAACAAATTTACAATATTAGGTATTTAAAAACGTGCTTTGTAAAACACAGGACTTGATTGCAAATTAATGCTTCCTTGAGTATAAACACAGTAATACAGAGATATATAGGTTGTTAGAAGTATATCAAGGAAAGAGATGCTTTTAAAAGTCATACTGAGTTCACGTCACAGGTGGCTGTTTTATTATTTAATTGGTTGTATTAAAATGTATGTGTACACAGTACGTGTTGTTGGAAAAGAACCCCTTAAGTCAAGTGAAGCCTTAAACTGCTTCATGCGTTAGGGCATGCGATAGATGAGTGCACTGGTTAGAGGTGCAGTTCCTTCCCTGCATCCCCCCTCCATTTTCCTGATACAGATGCACCAATATCTGTTGTGTTTGACCAAGGTTTAGAACTTCTCAATGCTTTTGAGTTACTGGCATTGTGCTCTGTGGTCAGAAAGCATCAAATAATAAATTCTTACGTATCTGGAACGAAAATACACTTTTATTATCTGTTATATATGATTTTTTTTTTTTTTTTAATATAATTAGCATGTTGCTGCCCTGCTAGGGCCATGTCTTGGGTGGAGTGCAGACAGCAGTATGAGTTGTTAAATGAGAATGTTCTAATGTATAATTACTGCTTTTAAGGTACCTAAAATACCTCACAAAGAAGTACCTCAAGAAGAACAATCTGCGTGACTGGCTTCGTGTCGTTGCTTCTGACAAGGAGACGTACGAACTACGCTACTTCCAAATCAGTCAAGATGAAGAAGGATCAGAGTCTGAGGAATAATTGAAACTTAGCTTTATACTCAATACAGTGTGCAAAAGACGAGAACGTCTATTTATAAGAACACTTAACTTATTGGTGAATAAAGATTTTGTACCCTGTTTGACAGAGCGTGGTTAGTTTTCTAGCCTTTTTCTTAAATTTTAATTAAAAACCATCATGGGGAGTCATTTGATTTGCAGTTTTCCTTCCATTGGTAGAAATCAGAGCTGTTCAACATGGCATCAGTGAAAGTCCAAGTAGAAAAGAACACAGCCCTTAGCCCAGTACGTATGTAGGACAGTTACATCAGCGTTTAATTATATTTTTACAAATAACGCTAGATCTTTTTGTGACTAAAAGTACCAGCTCCTTCTGCTAATTTATGTGGCGCTAATGATACAATACTTAATAAAAGTTTACATTTAATTATTTTAGTTAAAAAAACTGCTCACATATTTTAAAAGAGAAAGATTTTATTTCTGTGTGATTTACCTAAATCATTAATTGGTTGTAGTATTCCTGTGTATAACCACAAGTCAAACTGGAGTATAACAAATAAAGATTTGTTAGCCAGGTTTACATTAGATTGACAAGTGAGTAGGTAGAGACGAATCTCATTTCCAGTATGTAGCTAAAACAACTTAAAGGAAGCAGTGAGATGTGCTTTAATGTTGACAGTGACTGAATCCCATTAAATCCATACGGATGTTATTTCTTTAACACCAGTATTTCTTTAGTAGAGGTGGCGGGTTCTTCATTGAAACACAAATCACTCCAGATCCTATAAACTAGTTCTTTTGTTCATGTAGTATCAAGAGAAATTTGATCAGTTTTCACTAAGAACAAGTGGTATTTGTGAGTCTGCAGTTGCATATGCGTTTCAGTAGCGTGTTCTGTCAAGCTGGTGGTATACTCTGCATGTGATCGATTAGAATATTTACTCTCGGGTTCCAGCGTGATGGTGAACTCCGGAATTAGTAATGCCAAATTTGTTTAATATCATACGACAGGGATGCATGTAGGCTCTGATACTGAACTTCTTGTGCTTGAACAAATCTGCTAGTTTAGATTGAAGAGAGCCCACTTGTTTAATTTCCTGATGATTTTTTTTGTTATTATTTCAGCATTGTTTTTGCTGGCAAACCTCTGAGACAGACTATTAAGAGAGTTGCCAAACACAAAGCGGTGCATTAACAGTTGCGTGACACCCACTAGTGCCACCTAAATCTAAATGAGAAGTACAGAAGGGGAGAGGAATGTTGTCAGCGTTCATTTGTCATTTTTCAGTTTGCTCGAGCAGCTGTTCCTGAAGTGTGGCCCAGGGAGATGAGAGGAAGCAGCAATGGAACCACAGCTGCTTCTGTAACCTCTGCCTTGTTGATTTGTTTCGTTGTGCTGTTTCAGAACTAGCAAAGGGAAGGGAACAGCGTGCGTAACTGGCTGCAAGGCCGAGGATTCTTTCCTAGCTCGTATATGTTAAACTTGACATGCTTCTGTGGAAATAAAACACCTCAAGTCCTGCCCCCTGACCTAGGGCTCTGGATAATGCCGAAATGCTGTCTTGGAATTAACTATTTGAGAAAAATCAGGCAGTTTTGAAGCAACAATTAAAGGTGGCTGAGTTCTTCCTTTTCTGGAAATCCAAAAGGTTGCTAATGCTTTCTTAAAGTAGTTACAGTATCGGTAGTTAATACTGTGTTGAACAGGCAACATTGGTTTTCACCCTAAAGCTGCAAATATTTGAAAACCTCTGGTGTGTTTGCTTTGCTGCACCAAGTTAAGCAAAGGGCGTGACTAACAGCTGTATTTCAAAATACATCCCCACCTGTTTTTTCAGAGTTGCACTTTTATGTGACAATACGTCCTTTACGCCAGACTGAGACAACAAAACTGTTCTGATTAAGTGGAACAAGCACAAGCGCAGTCAGAGCTAATAGGGTTATGCTGCCTTGTTACCGTTCCTCTTAAAGCAGGCTGGCAGCTACACTGGCAGCTGTATGGCCTAGCAGTTACAGCTTGTCATTAGTCAAAAGATAGGAAAACAAGGCCTGGGATTTCAAGCGAAGCAACTTATTTCGTAGCTGGGTTTGGAGGAAAACTGCCGAAGTGCTCGTGTGAGTCGTATTACTCGCTGAGCTTCACTGCAGTGAGGATGGAGTCTAGGAATTCCTTTCCCCAATGCTTGAAAACATTTTAAACTTTGAAAAACACAAAATTCCAAATTTCTGATAAGTGTGGCTCTAGAGTCCTTAATGTATTTAGGAAAAATTTCCTTCCTTTAGATACCAGCCAGAAATTTTTGTTTTATGCCTGCGCTGCTGCCCAAGCTCTGCTGCCGTACCCAGAGCCTCCCGGCCAGCTCCGCTCTGTGGAGCGTGCGGCTGTTGCAGATTTCTCGTGCAGTTACAGGCTTTATCGGGTCAGCGGGATCAGTCAAAGTGCATATATGTGTGTTACACATCATAGAAACTACAAAGAGGGGAGTTTAAATTTGAATGGAGTGTTTACAATTAAAGTTTCGTGGAGAAAAATAGCTGGAGTACGCAGACAAGAAGCTGACCTCAGACAAAGCTTCAGAAAAAGGGTGATTCATAATTTCACGTATTTCACAGCTGAAGAGGCCAGGTGTAATGCAGGTGACAGGCAGGAAACAGCCTGTTACTGTTCACGTAAGGTAATTAATACAAATTGTCCAGATTACAATCAAAGCAAGCTTTTTTAAAAGCCACAGGTCAGCGTTTCCCTGATCTTTGGTGGGGTCTAACTCATTGTGATGGCAGCTGGGCTGTGCCAGGAGCTACCAGGTACCTTCACTGGGACAATTGGGTTTTTTTTCCAACTAGAATCTGCTGTAAAATAATCAGTTTCGTTCATCTTTGTTTTGAAAGTTAAAAGATCCCAAACAGCTTGAAAATGGACAGGATTGACTGTCGGAATTTTCCATATTTAGTGCTGGACAAGAGCCCAGAAAAGCCCTGCTCGAGGGAGGGACGGGCTCTCCTCGGAGCTGCAGAGACGCGCGCTCCTGCGTCAGCCAGGCGATGAAGCTGCTGGGAAAAATAATGCACCCACAGCATGAAGATTTTGCAGGTGACCAGGGCTGCTGCCAAGTTTGGTCCCCGTGGCTCCACAGTAACTTGCTCAGGGTGCTTTAGGATTTCCCAAAACACAAAATCCACAAGGAGCGAGTGCTTCGGAAGCGCTGCTTTGCCTCCACCCAGCTGAGAGCCCCGGTTCATCAAGCCAGAAGTTTAATTTGGAAAGAGGGATAATCTCTGCAAAGCACCAAGTGCACTGGGAGTGCAGCAGATGGGCCAGGGCCAGCGCCTGTGACCGCAGGGCTAAGCAGGGCAATGGCACCATGGCTCTTAC
>NW_009198431.1:544-792 GCF_000690835.1 Fulmarus glacialis | reverse complement strand
CATGGCAAAAGAACAACCCAGCCACACTTTGGGTTCACCCTGGAACCCCAGCTGTGACAGGCCACCCCCACCCAGCACCCCAATTGTAGCTGCCTCAGGGGTGCGGCGGCGCACCCCACTCCCAAGCAGCCCCCATTGCCCTGCGCCAGGGACCCTCATTGCCACAAAGCCGGGACACCCACTGCCACCAAACCAGGGACTCACTGCCTCCGACCCAGTGTCCCTCACTGCCACCGAGCTCCCAGGCA
>NW_009198431.1:0-282 GCF_000690835.1 Fulmarus glacialis | reverse complement strand
CAGAGGTGGCGCCCCCCGCGGCCCCACACCCACTGGGGGGGAGCAGCGGGGACAGGCACTGCCGGCTGTGAACCCCCCCAGTGAGGGACCCCAACAGACACCTCTGATGCCGCGGATCAAGCCACGGGAGCGCCTCTTCCTGCTGCCTCAGACACCCCCTCCAGCAAGGGCGCTTGTCATTAGCCTTCAGAGTGAACACTCTGATGAGAAGACCAAACAAAGCTCGCTCTCTCCTCAGAGGGGCTGCAGAACCTGTCCCATGCACAGGACAACCCAGCCACC
>NW_009198430.1:5278-19971 GCF_000690835.1 Fulmarus glacialis | reverse complement strand
ACCCTGTCGCGACAGCGGCTGACAACAGGGAGAGCAGATTTCCTGGTGTGGGCTTACAGACTCTTCATCTGGGCGGTATACACATGCATGCGCACAAGAATATGCATGCTGTCAACTATATGTACAATTTCAAATACATACATCTCAAACACAATCTTTCCAACGTTGAGTGTTCATCAGCTTTTGCCACTCTCAGTTTATTTTAGGGCAACCAGCAAGATATTGCAGTCTATGCAGAATATTAGCACTGGTGCTCCATCTTAATTTTTTTTTTTTTAAACTCAAATGTCTTAGTTTTTGTATGTGTAGAAAAAACGTTGCTCATCAGATGTGTCGTGGTTTAACCCCAGCCGGCAGCTAAACCCCACACAGCCGCTCATTCACTCCCCCCGCCCCTGCCCCCAGCGGGGTTGGGGGAAGAGAACTGAAAGGGTAAAAGCGAGAAAACTGTGGGTTGAGATAAAGACAGTTTAATAGGGAAAACAAAAGCTGTGCATGCAAGCAAAGCAAAACAAGGAATTCATTCCCTACTTCCCATCGGCAGGCAGGTGGTCAGCCATCTCCAGGAAAGCAGGGCTCCAGCATGCCTAACAGTTACTTGGGAAGACAAACACTGTAACTCTGAATGTCCCCCCCCTTCCCCCTTCTTCCTCCAGCTTTATATGCTGAGCATGACGCCATATGATGTGGAATATCCCTTTGGTCAGTTGGGGTCAGCTATCCCAGCTGTGTCCCCTCCCAACTTCTTGTGCACCCCCAGCCTACCCACTGATGGGGTGGGGTGAGAAGCAGAAAAGGCCTTGACTCTGTGTAAGCACTGCTCAGCAATAACTAAAACATTCCTGTGTTATCAACACTGTTTCCATCACAAATCCAAAACATGGCCCCATACTAGTTTCTATGAAGAAAATTAACTCTATCCCAGCCCAAACCAGCACAACATGCCAGTACAGTTGGGAAATGCAGAAAAATTTTTGGACCTAGTTGCTTGTCACGGCTGAAAAGAAGCAGCAAAATGCAATATTAAAAATAAAGATAAGATTAGATACAATGTTTAAGTAGTTTGTTTGTCTGCTTGAGAATAAAGGTAGTGAACACCTGTGGAGCTGAGCAGAGAGGGTTTTGTATCCTGTTACTTACGGAAAGGGAACCCTCATGATTTCTCTCCATTGGTGTTTTATTCGCAGTCTGAAGGAAGTTTGGGCTAGAAGCCACAGTTCGGAAAAGCTAAAAAAAAATTTAAAGTGTGACCTTCAAAGTAACACTTGCATATGAGATAGTCAATTCTGAGCTTTTGTTCCAAGAAGTACACAGGCATACACCATAGAGAAGCAGGCTGCTAATTAAAAATCATGCTAACTTCTAAATTTAACTACATTTACTTCCAATACATGCTATTACAAAGCAGTGATTAGGCAAATATATTTTGCTTTATTCCAGTTCTGTTTTGTACTCCTATCAAATCTTTGTATATAGTAATTTTCAATATTTCCGTCTATGCTCAGTTAATTGCATAGTGCCATGCTCTTTTGTACAGTGTTCTCATAGCAATTTGAAACATTCTTTTGAAATTAAAAGAGGGCAATTGTAAACCCACAAAACTGACAGAGCAGCTAATGAGATAAAATCTTCACGTGCCTTGGTAAGAGGATTTTCAGTTATGCCATACGTGGACTGCTTTTCCTTAACGCCCTCTGTACGAGATGGCTCAATTCAACTTCCAGAATAAAGTTTACTACTCAGGATAGCCATTAATTCCCTACTTTTTGCCTTGCAAAACGACTGGCTGTAGATTTTTTACCAGTGTAAAGTTACACCAGTTTTAATCACCTTCTGCTTGGTGAGGGAGGGAAGCAATATATGCTACAGAAGCAGCCCCTCACCGATTTACTCCATGACCAAGCAAGGCTTGGATAGACCACCCAACACATGCAAAATCCCTTTTTACCTGTCTCAGTGCATTACAACTTCAGTCTGGTTTGAGACTACTGCTGACATTTCTGGCTGTGGGAGCTGTTGCTCAGGTGTTTTCCATGGCGTGGGCAATATTCACATGTATTTAGCAGGCTTCCTCTGCTTCCAATTATGATTAATGCAGCGTAACTTTGTGAGAAACACAGTGATTGCTTGCTTTAAAAGTAACATTAGAGGAGTATTCTACAAATATCCTGGTTGTGGATGTAGGGCTGCAACTGTAGTGTCCTTTGACAAAATTCTGTTTGTTTTTTTTTAATAATTAAGAGTAGGAACAACTGAAAAAAACAGCTGGAGAAAGGGACCACCAAACCAGACCGTCTTCTTGCCAGCTCTCTGCTGACTACGAAGCACTGCTCTGCAGTGCTTACTAATGCCAAACAGTCTTCTAACCTTAAGGGTAGTTAGCTTCTGCAGAGATGGTTGAGTATACTCAGCTTATTGCAGAGTCAGGCCCCTCACAGAGGTGGCATTGTAATTATTTTAATGATCAAATTGTAGTCATACCTTTTAGGTATCAATAGGATTATTCAGAAGAGAAAAGCAACGATGACCACACAAGGCTGAAAAATGGGGTGTATCAAGTTGATAATTTCCCATGGTTTTTTTCATGCATACTGAATTGAGATACAACAGGAACTGACTGCAGATTCCATGGGTTTACAAAATAGTGTGTGCATTAGTTTTGCTGCTGTTTGTTAAAACACTTTATATTGTCCATGCATACTGTGATACTAATGTCTAGTCCAGTCAAACTTACTCCTTACCTTGAAGTAAAATTGGAACTATACGTGCTTGTTGATTCACAGGATGTGATGATGTGTTAGAGATTATAACACGCTTTGAGGAAAAAAGCTGAATTTTTTTTTAAATAGTTATTTGGACATTTCCATTGAGGAGGAGTGCTTTTTTTCATCCTGGATTTGTTTCAGAAGCTCATGAAAGCACAGCTTTCTCACCTTCCAGATGTTTTAAAGACGTATCTTAAATGAAACCCTGAAAGCTTTCAGACTACTTAAAATTGTAGGTGAAGTGAGAAAGAACAAAAGGAATATACTAAAAGGATAACTATTTTTATGCTGAAAGCTGGCATTTGATTTCAACAAATGTCAGTAAACTGAACTCCATGTATGTCCACCTAATGTTTAAAACCATAATTGTACAAACCACTTTATTTTTAGAAGCACCTACAAATCCACTGACAGAAACTTTTATCTTGATATACATTGTGTGGCTTGAAATACTGCACGTGGTTCCTTCTGCCTGTTTCTGTTGAACGATAAAGCTCTAGAACTTAAATTCCAGTCTCCAAGTTTGGTGAGTGTGTATTAATGCAACTTTTTGCACCCATATAAATGTTTCTACTCAAGGACATAACCAATAAAGCAAACAGTTCTTTGAAATGTCAGCTATTAACTGTGTGGTGGGAAACAGGTCTCAGTGAGCTGGCTGAGGTAGTGTACAAGTCAGGGGTGCAGCTGGGCAAGGAACTCCAAAAAGAAGATTCTGTCCTCACTTGTCAGCAGCAAAGCAGAGCCGCCCAGGAGAGCCGGACAGCTCAGCTCAGACAGCTGCGTTCCCTGTGTGCTGATCTCCTTCAAAGACAGAAAAGTTCCCTGGTAGAATTTGGAAACTTCTGGGCAGTGAAGTCAGCAGAGAGGATGGTATCTTAAATTACAGTTCTCTCCCCTGGTTGCCTGGATTCTCTGCAGCATGCCATCTCCTCTGCATCAAGATCTGAGATGGTCTGGTGGAAGCCACTCACATGGCCAGCCATATCTATCTTGTCTTCTCAGGCAAAATGGGGAGTTTTGCACAATTCTGGCCCTTCCTATGAACATTACAATGTGAGAGTACAGGTAAGGATCTCACTCAGAATTCATAAATCCTAGTTATTGTTCCATGTGCAAGGCAAACATAGAGGAGGTAAGAAAATTTCTCCAGTTCCTTTTCTGGCAGTTTGTTAATAGTTATTTTACCAACATACTACACAAAGCAAACTTTTACTCTGACTTTATTTTATGCAGTCCCTTGAAGGAAAGGAGACAGCCCAGAATGGTACAGAAAGCTTATAAAAAGTTTAGCAGCTCCATGACACTGCCATCTCTCCCAGTTTTATCCCCTCTGGTCAGGGCTGACTTCCCCTCAAAATTTGATAGAAAATTCAGTACGTGATTAAATTATATTTTTCATTAAAATTATCTGTTTGTCTGGAACATTTGATTAGTTTTATCAGAGAATAAAAAATTCCTATCAGTTTAGAGTTTTAATTCAGTTTTTTTAAGAGGATCTTTCTTCTTCTTTTGACCTGAAAATTCTAGCATTTCTCTAGCCAACTGTGCTCCTCTATTAAAGGACTTTTAAAGCACTAACGTCTGGGAACTAAAAATTCCTGAGAACTTTTCATCAAAATGAAAAGACTGTGTTTCTTCAATCTTGTATGAGCTCTTCTAACCTAACCCCATGATTTTGAGGGGGAAAGGAAAACTGACTTAGGATTTTTGAAAGCCTTGGGTTAGCAAAAAGGTGTAGGAGATTGTATATTTAGAATTCTTGCTTTATGGAAATCAGCTTTTTTTTGGATCTTAGATCTCACTTTTTTTCTATTTATTGGGAAGAGTAGTAAGTGATAAAAAGCATAGTATAGACATTAATAAGATGCAGAGAGTCTCAAATCTATACCAGAAACCCGGAGTTCTGTGGAAATGCTAGTCCAATTTGAGGCAATGGTAGGTCTTTTTGAGTGATAAGAAACAGCATGAAGCATCCTGTCTGCCAGCTTACCTGCTATATTCCTTTGCCCCAGCCCTCCTCCCTTCTTCACTACACTACTTTCAGACAGACCATTGAGGCTGCAGACATGCCAAAAAGGAGAAGATAGTTCAAGAGAAAGAGGGTAACTTTCAAAGTCCCGACCTTTATCAGGAAATCTGGAAGATGCATGCAGAGATGCAGAGAGCATGAAAGAGCTACTCCACTCCGTACGGTCTGTATTGATAAAATATTTGTTTGGCTGTGGCTCTTTGATACTCTTTTGTCCTTCCTTCCTGGGTAAAAGAGACATTCTTTGTGAAATTAATTCATTTTCCTGTAAGATAAAGGCATGAAAAGCACACACCAGCCACCTCTCAATGACCAATGTTCCAGCTGGTTAATTATCACAGTAACAATATCAAAACAATAAAAACTTGAAATGAACGTGCTGCCAGCCTGCGGAGTAGCAGGTGATTTCATAAAGGTTGCTTTTCAATAAAACTGAAGAACCTCTTACCTGAGGAACAGCTAATGGAACTAATTTTCCACAGTGTCTCTTTAATACGCAAGCAATTCATCATGTTGCACATACGATTTCACACAGGTTTAGGGTGGAACAGCACTTCCACTGTTGTCTCCAAACTCAAAGTAAATTCTGCTTATTTCTGTTAAATGCAAAACGCAACTCAACAGCTTTAATATGAACCTACTAAACACAGAGCACTTTGCTGCTGCTTTTTCCCCCCTCTTTAAATGTGTGTAAGGCAGTTCTCTTGTCAACAGCTAAGCACCATTAACAGTCAGACTAATAAATTTTGTATGGCAGAAGAAATGCAGTGAAGCTTTTCCTTTCTTTTTTAGTGGATACCTGAAATAGATAAAATTTCTAGTGCTCTAAAATATCACAAGACCTAGAAACTATGCGGATAAAAGAACAGAAGTTGCTAAAATGAAAATATTTCCTTCATGTAGGAAATAATTCCTAAAAAAAGCTCTCCAAACTTAATTAGCAACCTGTGGATTCTGGAATTTATGGTCTTTGCAGAAGCACAAATGAATGCTGTGTTTGCTTTGAATGAGTTCTTGCTTGAAACAGGGGATAGATTCCAGCCCAGGCTATGGATCATATGGACCTGTCTGGTCCCTCAAGTGGGTCACTAAGCTGCCCTGGGTGGGTATCAGTGCTTTCCCCAGTGTGAACAGACCACTGGATGGAACAGCTGCCAGCTCTGCCTCTGTAAAGATGGCCAAAGAGGGACATGCGCTTTCTTAGCGGGTAGCAATTCTGTCGCTAGCGTAGCTGGCAGGCACTGCTGGCTGACCCAAAAGAGGAGAGAAGCACCTGGTTTGGCACTTTTGACTCTGTGAGGTTAAAAAATAACCATTTTCTAGTTGGGCTTTGTGGGAGAAATGGCAATATTGGTCGTCTTGGGGAGCAGGAGGCAAGCCCAGCAGGCAGGCTGGCTGTTTGTCTGCTCTTTTCATCCCTGCTTCCATGTTCAGAGAGGAGCTGGAGACCCTGTGTCATTTCAAGTCAAGATGAAATCTTATAGGTATTACTCTGGTAATATGCATATTGATTAATGCCCTCCATTAGGTGTTTTACCTCTTCTAAGGGTTGCAATGTTTAGCATTCATTGGTTTTACCCTGCTTTACATTAAAAGGTGAAGGACTTTAGTGAGGTCAAAATATGCTATTATTCATATTAATAGTGGCAGATGTTTTTCCTTCACAGCTACCAGCTAGTTCTTCATTAAGAGTTTAAAACTCTCATAAATACGTATCTCACTGTACCCCGACAGAAGCATTACGAGAAATGTGTCAAATGTAATAACAGTGTGTATGAGGCTGACCGCTGAAAAAGGAAATTCTCCCACAAAGCAAGACTGGAATATATATTAGCTTCCTCACACACTTCAGAGAGGAACTTGTGGGTTACCATTTCCACAGGCTTACTTCATGAGAAGAGCCCCAGCTCTGTGCTTACTCTTTTTTTCAGACCATAGTTTGATAAAGTTTTGGTACCTTGCATGTAGAATAGATATGTATGTTGCAGCACAGCATGTCATGAAAGAAAGATACATGTTTATGTACATATGTTTGTAAATATCTGTTCATAGGAGCTTGACTTGAATAGTTATTGAAGTGAAATACTAGACTGATAATTAAACAGCTTCCTCTATGTAAGTTTTCATTATCCAGGTCTTTGTAAAATTCCGATACCAGTTTTCTGAAATTTTGGAAAATTAAGTTGCTATAAGTTCCAGTGCCCAGAGTGTTAAGGTAGGAATCAGAAGCAACAGCACTTCTCTTTCACCTGTAGTACTGATTAGCCTTAGTACTTTGCACTCACGAAGTGCTTGATAAGTGTCATTAAGTAGGTAGGTATTATGGCCTCATTTTACCGATGAGGTCAGAGAACACAGTTAATTCAGGTGAGGACAAACAGTGTCATAAAAAGGTCTTTTCTGTTTTCTGCATTAAAACAGAGATCCCAGTTGTGCTCTCTTAAAGGACAGAAGTTTTGGGGTGGGGCAAGTCATGTTTGGCCCTGCTGTGAATAGTGTGATTTTCACAGCTGCTGTGAACTTGCATCTGCACTCAATGACCACTGAAGATGAGCAACAGGGTACGAATGGCGACTGAGTAAGACTGAGAGGTCAGTGATTTTTGATACTGTATGGAAGTGAAACTGAGATTTAGAAAAGATGTCCCTTACTTGAGCGACATTACACACACAGAGGCAGTTTTAGGAGGCCCCTACTGGTGTCAGGCAAACTGTAATACAGGAGACGTCTATGGAATTCCTCCAATTTGAGCAAAAAAGACAGTGCTAGATTTTGAGCCAGATCGCTTGGTTTAACTGCATGGGCTTCATCAGCCTGTCAGCACCACTGATTTGGGAAGTATTGTTCATGTTTATTCAGGAAAAGACTTCCTAGAAGGATATCATGCAAGATTCTCCTTCAACCAAATCGGTCACAGAGCAAAATTACCATCTCTGCTTATTTTAGGCTTTGTCTGCTTTAAAGGTCTGAGCATAGTACCCATGCTTTACCGGTCTCCCTTTTCCCTCCAGACCTATGCAGTGAGTGTCTGACAGGCTAAAAGCTGTCCATCTTTCTTTGCATCTCATGGCTGACTCTCCTTGGGGCTTTATGCAGATGGTGTTACAGGAAGCAGCAAGGTCAGAAAGGAATGAAGAGAGCCAGGCTTTACACCACAGCCCCTACTTATCTGCTGGGATGATGGAGCTATGCGATGGCAGCTTGTCTTATATAGGATCCACATGCTGTAGAAAGAAGGGATCAGAATGATGGCATGGCTATTGGATCTGGCAAATGATTGTCCATGGATGCAGGGGTGCTTCTTTCGGGGATCCCCAGGGTTTGTACAGCTGGCAGTATTCATCCTTTCCCTCTCAACTCTGTCCTTAAAGCAGCAATGAGAAGGGACATCCACGAGAAGCAGTACACAGGGTTGCATTTACGTCTGTGTTTTGTGGGTTGCACAGAAGCAGATGAGATACTTCACACAATTGGAGGGGAATTTTTGTTGCCTTTCTGCCATGTTTGAATAACTGTTATGTGCTTCTAGAGCTCTCCTTTTTCAGTCTGAGGTGAAAAGGATGTGTGATTTAAATTAAGAGCATGAAAGCTAATTAAGCGTAAGTTAATTTTTCTTCTCTGGCTGTCTCTGGTAATTGGAGTGGTAATTTTTTCATCCCTAAACTTTCAGCGTAAGTATCTTGTATATTTCTACCTAATTGTTTTTATGCTTAGATCTGTTTCCTTGGAAGCCTTGCTTTAAGATGTTGAGTTAACTCTCATCTTCTGATGTGTATTTTCTCTATCTAGTCAGGTATTAGCCATTCCTAGTGAAGCAGAGGTGTTTTACTGTGGCATGGAAAGGTCGTGCAAACATTCAATGAAAACGCCAATGCGTTTAGAAATTGCTATTTACTTTCTATGACTGAACTAAATTCATACAGAGAGGGACATTTGAAGACCAGCTACTATAATAAACAAAATCCTCATTTTGTATGAAGTTGGAATGTGCTAAATTTGTTATCTATCTTATAAATTTATTATAAATTTGCACATACAATTTATAAGGCTGTTTTTGAAACTCAGTCTAAATTGTATCTGTCTGTTTAATACAGGTATTACATCTGATAAAACATGTTGAGATACATAAAGTCTCTAATCAGATGCATCTGAGGAATAGTTAAAACACACTTTTTGGAGAACAACACCCTATAAGAGGCAAATCAGTTAAAAATAGTTAGAAAGAGTCTTCAATGCACAATACTTCTAGGTGCTGGGGAGAGGAGTAGGAGAGGGTATTTTACTGTACTCTATTGTCGTTATGTGAAGCCAGTACAAAAGCACCATTTGAATTTAATTGAATATGGATTAGGCTTTTTGGAAGCAATTCATGACCATTTACTAGTCTATTCATCATTTCAATTAATGTTAAGTTCCTCTTTTTCCCCAAGATTTTTTTATTGCTGTTGATAGGAATGATTCATTTCCAAATAGCTGAAGCATCTTGTCTTGGCCCTAGACGAAGAAAACAGAGCAGCTCTGTAAGATCCCAGGCTTATTGTCAATAATGAACTGTTCAGTCCCTAGACATCAGTTCTTGGGCAGACTCTATCAGAGAGAAATGAAAGGGAGAAAACTTTCTATACGTTTGTACTAGATTTTCCTGGATAGTTTTTTGAAACAAAAGTAATATTTGAAATATTTGAAACAACTTATTATCTTGCATATTCTGAGCATTGAATAAAAAAACATGAAAAGGATAAAGAACTTGTTTGGTTGAGAAAATGATATTGACTTCAAACTATTGACAGGCTTGTCTGTAAGAATGAATAAAAGAAAAATAGTCTGAGAGCCCTGCACTGTGACATCTAAAGCAGAACCTTTTTGTCAGTGTCAAAATTTGGTGTCCATAAATGAACAGGATTATTCTCAATAGCGTCTCCACATACCTGTAAATTATATAAAGATATATGTAAAGTATATATAAAGTATTTATGAAGTATATATATATAATTTTTGTTGTTTGATTTAGCAGCATTGCAAAGGATCGTGGAGGCAAAGCTCTTACTACAAGGAATAAAATGTTCACACATTAAAATATGACAGAATCTTTTTCTTCGGGCAGGTAGTGTTGTGTCAGATCACTTTACCTCATTTGCACTGCTTTAGAATTATCCTTTTACTTTCTCTCCAGGGTGTTGGTGTTGCTTGAG
This sequence comes from Fulmarus glacialis, assembly GCF_000690835.1. Lineage (NCBI taxonomy): Eukaryota > Metazoa > Chordata > Aves > Procellariiformes > Procellariidae > Fulmarus > Fulmarus glacialis. Next base: position 9,982 of record NW_009198430.1, on the reverse strand, counting down.
AGCTCAGATTGTATAATCTCATTTAGAGTACTTTTGGCCTGTTGTATTATTATTGTAGCCAACCAGTATTAAAAGAAAAGACAAGCCAGGACAGTTAGGATTGCATGCTTGACCTAGAATTTCCATTTCTTTTCTTCATCCCCTTTAAAGTTTTCTTCTGATAGCTGTGAATTTATAAGTGATTGGTTCCTACCTTATCCCATATATTTTTAATAAGGGTACTGAATTAAGTCAGAGCTGAATAAAAACTTGGGAGTGCTACTGAAGGAAATGAGACTTCAGGTCTCATAGACTGAGTTTTAATTTGGACAATTGGCATTGGGGGGTTCAAATTTTATTATTGGTGCTGATGAGTTCCTCGGATGTGTTCATGTTTCCTGGCCATGAACGACCTGATCTCAGGTGGCCCTGCTTTGAGCAGGGTGTCGTAACAGATGCCTCCAAGCACCCCTGCCAGTTTAAAGTATTCTGTGTTTGTACAGAAAGGGGAGAAGGCCATGGCTGTGGTCTGTGCAGGCAAACCTGAGACTTCTTTCAGAGGCTGAGGAAGCTCACTTAGCAGTTTGTTGTGCAGACGCGGCAGTCTGAGCTACCAGAATCAGCCCTACAACCATATTTACCCCTGCAGTAACCGCACAGACTTAAGCCGTGGTGATGTTGGATCAGCTTTGTTAGTTGCTTGTGTTTACTCATAGACTTCCTCATAGCATATGTATTAAAATTTCATGTGCGTAACAGAATAAACATTAGATGAGACCCTGTTGCTGCTTGGCGAATCAGCGAACTGGCATCCAAACGAGGAGGTACTTTCTGAAGGCACTGAGTCAGGAGGATTGTTTAATCTTCTTGTTTTCACTCTCTAATCTTTAGTAACTTCAATAGGAATACAGTATCAAAATTGAAATTATGAAATTAGAAAGCAAATTCAGCTTTTAAAATTTATTTTCATGAAATAGAAAACAGATTATTTCCCTCTTCTTTGTTTTCCCTCTATATATGCTTGTGGTTCTTTTCCTAAAATCTTTGTTTTGCATCTGAGGCAGCAGACCTTTACTAGTTCTGACGCATTTACTCTGTCTTTTCAGAGAGTTAGGATTTTGCCAAAGACTGTGGAGTTTATTACTCTACAGCAGTTCAGTTATACATTTAAATTTTAATATGGAACTTGAAATGGGAGACTTTAATGCAAAAAGGCACAGAATATGAGCTCGGAGTCTCTTCATAACTTTACAGCGTGAGGGACAGAGTTGTCTGGTACAGAAAGGTTTTTGCATTATAGGAAGGCATGAGATTAGACAGCATGACTATAATAAATTGCTAATGATAGAGGTAGACAGGAAAGGATCTAGTTCATATAAACTGATTGTTTTAAAATTAGATGCCTTAATAATATCCTGTATCTGGATGGTCAAGAACAGAACTAGTGCTGCAGAAAACTTTTGAATAAGGTAATAAGAATAAGAATGACCAGAATAAGATTTTTTTATTATAGTGGGGGAGCTTTCGCCGTTATATGTGAAGGAAGGTTTTTGATTTCAAAGATATAGCTTTGTTGGGAAAGGAGGGCTCCATTTATAAGGCAATATGGGTGCTGTATCTGTTTAGATTATTCTGTAAAGTCTTAAAGGAAGCAGATATTTGGAAAACTGTCAATAGCAGTTTTGAGGATGTTGCCTTAATAAACTGTGTCTCTGTTTTTAAAAGTCTAGAAGAAAAAGGCAGGTCCTGAACATTGTGTACATAAGCATGAAGAAAGCAGCTGCAACCAGCATTCTTAAGAGAGCTGCCTAGCTTATAATAAACACAGTTGTCGTATGCAGTGCGTGCAATTCAGTGTGCAATTCAGTTTGCCTCAGATTGAGCTTTTCAATTAGTTGAGTGAAAGTGGAATTTTTAGAAGAGCTGGTGGGTGTGTTTACACTGTGGTCACTGCAGCTCCTACAGACACACCTGAGATAAGCTTCCTAACTGGATGCTGCTGGCAAAGTCACTGTTGCAGCACCGAGTGCGGTGCAGGCCACTGCATGAATATTTACGCAGCTGTTGGAGAGCAGGATTTGCAGTCTGCTGAGTTTCATGCTACTACTGCCACTGGTATGCAAATGTTTTAAGGGATGTGGATGCACAAACCCTGTCCAACACAGGGTTGGAGACTACGGAGGTGCTGAAACAGTGCGTTAAAATGAGTCACAAAGATCCTCCATGTGGTACTGAATGAGCACATTTCAGAACCCGTCAGGCATCGAGCTACCTCCGTGGGGCACAGCACTTTTGACAATTACTCTGAGAGATGGAATCAATTAGCTGGACGTAACAATCGTAAATGGAACAATACAGCTTCCGAGACCTGAGTTGGTGCCTAATCTCAAGGACTAATTATACTATTGAGCTGACTGGTTAGCTTGCTTCCCATGACAGACTGCTGTATAATTTTATGTACAATAGCCACAAACTACCTAGGAGCTCCAGAAAATGTTGCCTTTAACTTTTAGAAAGTGGCTACTTTTCTGTAGTGGTAACATCTGTCAAGCAGAATTTCAATCATAATGAAACCTACTAGATTTAAATTTTACAGTGAAATTGATCAAAATTTCTACCATTTTCTCATAGTCTTCAACACAACTCTAAAAGACAGACAATAGTATTTTGCAATCTCTTTTAACAGGCACCTACTGATCTCATGATGTCCACACCCATTGTGGGAGCAAGTAATTCGATTTTTCATTATTAATGTGGCTTCCACAGGTAAGTGCCAAAATAAACATTCGTAGAACTTGTATCACTGAATGGAGAGATTACATCTGTAGGATTGTAACCACTCCCAAGTTTGGTGGCAGAAATAATTATTAGTGTGCCACATATGCAGCTCTTATTCTTTGAATGGTTTTGGTTTTGGTTTTGTTTTTAAAACATTGCAGAGGTGTAAGGAGAACAGAACTCCTTGTCATAGCAGGATTGCCCCTGAATCACTGGTACTTAGGTAAAGTGTGTCCACTTTCTTAATCGATAGTCCTTATGAAATCTGAGATCTGTTTCAACTGCTTGAGGTATCACTTTATTCTGAAATACTCTTTTTGGACATCCTTTTGTCAGTATTCTGTGTTGTCATTATACAGCTTTGGATTCTTAACTGCAGTATGGAAGAAATAAAAAAACATGTTTACTGAGCAGTCTATTTACAAAGGTACATGCTGGATGGAAGTCTGGTGCATAAACATCAGCCAGCTTGCTTTCAGGACCTGTTTCAAATAGTGGCCCAGGTCTGACACAAAAGTGGGTCACATTCTAAGAATACAGCAAAGAAACTAATTCAGTAGTAGTCAAGATGTATCTCAAATATGAGTATGCTCTAGACACTTAGATAGGCACATCTTGTAAGTTAGAAAATATTTTGGTTTATCTTTATTTCATAGTATTTATGATAATTGAGTAGCTGGACTTCATTTGGATCATTTGGAGAGATCATTGGTATAGGCTATGTATAAATGCAAGATAATTGCAGTGAACATACCCTTTTCCTTTATTAATTGTTTTTATTTGTAAATCTTGGAAAATGGGGGCATCTGGTGGCTTGATCCTTCCACAACATCTCATACTTTTAGGAACTAAAAGACCCTCGGTTAAGATGCTCATGATTTACTCTAGTTGAAGTAAATCTGTGTGAACCTTCTAGAAAACACTGGCATCTATTGCATCCTATGTATTTGTTGCCACTGACCTGCTTTAATTTAAATACAGATGAAAGGAGTCCATGCCAAGCCTCAGATTTCTCTTAGATAAGCAGAACTAAAGTAGCGAGGTTTTTATTTGGAGAAGTGTTGTAGCTTTTTTTGCCATTCTTGCTTTAGTACGTGTTCAGGACAATTAGAGGTACACTGATCCATCATGAGCATTGTTTAACTGTAACATAGTTCTGATGACAAATCAAACTCAGGGTTTCTTTTGTATTAATAAATAGAGAAAAGCCTGTGTGAAACAACACATGAATTTGTTTAAGAAGAAAGCTTTTACAATGTAGATGAAATTATTTCAAAGAAAAGAAGCCGGAAGTATTTTCTGAAAGCATGAAAGCCAATATTAATATACAAGCATGCACTTAACATTATCCTAGTAATTTCTTATGGTTCATGTTCTCTGTTTCCAAATAACCTGATTTTTCTGCCTTACCTCATTTTCTTGCCTTTTTAACCAACACTAGCTCTGATACTAACCATAAAAAACCTTTTCTTCTTCATCCATGATCCCTATGATCTTGTTTTGGTTGGAATGACTAAATACCCAGGTATGCCTCCTTCTGCCGTCTTATTTTAAAGCCCCACTGGAAATTTCTAATTTGTTCACAGTTTTATCTTCAAAGTGTCCTATGATCTCCCATTATTAGAGATCAAAATGAAAAGTAAACACAGTTTTGTATTATCAATAGCACTTAAGGTGTAATGAGTTGCAGATTAGAGAAAATAAATTAAAAGAATGTATTAATTCACAATTTATTGTAATGTATTAACAACTTGCTGTGATAAGCAGTTGCTGGATGTGTGAGCGAGATCAGTGGTTGCAATAAGTTGCCGATATCTGCTACTGAATTTTGATTATTTATTTCTTAGTGTATTTCTAGGCTTGCAGCTTCCTATGAAAAGCAGAATGTAATAAGAAAATTAGATTTTTGTAGGTTTGGAGATTTACAGATTTGAGCAATGCTACTCT
>NW_009198430.1:0-5251 GCF_000690835.1 Fulmarus glacialis | reverse complement strand
CTGCAAGTAGAAGATAGTCAGTGATGGAATTGGGGAAGAAGTGGTGAAACGGATTGATTGTCTGTAATTGTTCTCATTATCCTCTCACTCCGGCTTTTTTGCACTGTGCCTGTTGTCTACTTACAAACTTCCGTGAGCTGATGGACAAATATCAGAAACTATTTCCTTCAAAACTAGGGAGAAAAACCCTTAAAGCTTTTCTTCTTACACAATCATAAATGTGTGTAAAGAAGTTTGAACAAGTTTTGGAGTGCAAAGCCAAGAAGAAAGAGAAAGGAGTGAACTCACTCCGGCTTTTTTGCACTGTGCCTGTTGTCTACTTACAAACTTCCGTGAGCTGATGGACAAATATCAGAAACTATTTCCTTCAAAACTAGGGAGAAAAACCCTTAAAGCTTTTCTTCTTACACAATCATAAATGTGTGTAAAGAAGTTTGAACAAGTTTTGGAGTGCAAAGCCAAGAAGAAAGAGAAAGGAGTGAAGCGGGGCAGTCTGGAGCTGAAGAGGACTCTTGCATTTAGCAGCAGATACATTGTGTGAGAAAAAGGCAGCTGGCTTCTTCGATCCCTTCCTTGGAGATTGCGATCTAGAGTACATGGGGTCGGGAGTCTAGTTTCGACCTTCTTCTATGGAATAGTTTTTCCCTACTAGCTGCCCACAAAGGCACCCATCAATTTCCTATTGTAAGCCCACCACAATGGTGGGCTGAGCTAAACCTTACTGAGACCTGAGGTAAATTGGTAGCGAAACAATTAGATATCTGCAGAGTGCACCCTACTTTATTTTGTAATAGGTTCCCCATGTAGGCAAGCTGTTACTTGCACTTCCAAATAGCACACACGGCCAAGCCCTCTAGGGTGACTTCAGTTGGTGGCAGTGTTCACGGTTCGTGCTCTTAACAGTGTGGCTCTGCTCTCACACCCCTCTGTATGGAGGAATGGAGCTGTCTCATTTACAATTTTTTTCTCTTCTAGTTAGCCCTTTCTGACAGTAACTAATAAAAAAGTTAAAAGTTAAAAATGTTCACTGTCTTTTTCTTCTGGTGATACTGAACTATCAGACACAATTAGAGGTAACAAACAAAGTCTTCTGTGCTTCCAGGGGGATAGTTTTCCTGTGGAATATTTTAAATACATATTTTAAGTATCAATTGTCCCCACTCTCAGTTTGATTCTCCTCTTCTATAAAACATGACAACTAGTAGAAAGAGCGGATTCTCTCTTCTACCTTATTTAAGTCCTCAATTCTGTATTATATAAAGTGAGTGATACGTATATTTATCTTCTCGGTTTTGTGTCATATATGGGTTACAGCACATGCTTTTTTATTACCGAAAACATGGTGTAGTTCTTGCCTGACCCTAGCTTGCTGCCATTTTTCCTTTATAACCCAGATTTTGTTGCTTTTTAGGGTAACAAATATGGTTCCAAGTTTAAATACTGTTGAAGGACATAATCACTCTTTCTTTTACGGTAGCTATAAGAAAAGACTTGTTTAGACATGATTATTTTAACATACCAAGTTTATGCTTAGAATCTTCTGGAAAAGATTTATCTGCACTTCTGTTGGTGTGTTTGCCCTTCGTAATAATAAACATCATATATTTGATAACTTGTTATCGGAAGGACTTTCAGTTTGGTGTTTTCTGTTTCCTTCCGGCTTTCTCTAGAGGCAGGTTTATCTGAGATTTAAGGTTATTTTTAATTTCATATCCCACAGGAAATATTCTTAAGGATGTTATCAGTAGCATCTGAAAGATTTTTGTATTGGAGAAGCAGATCAAGTCCTGCATATCTTTCCCCTGTACCTACTTATTCATAGAGTCTCTAGAGCTGTCAATGCATGATAAGGAATATTCTCATAAAGACTACAGAATTAGGATCTATATATTTTAAGTGTTGTAGATGCCACTTCTAAGTGATTTAAATTACTTGAAGAGAGTGGATGATTTTGTTCCCACCCGTGCAACAGTAATGCATTTTCTTACTAATAAATGTTACAAGCAAGGACTTATTCTTGATGCTATTTTAATCCCTAGATATGTTTCTTTCTCTGGAAGACCTGGTTCAGCTTGGATGGCTTGTTGTTATGGAGCGCTTGATTCAGCTGTGTGCGCATGTTATCCAACCAAAGGCTTTGCCTTGGGGGACTTTGATACAGCAGCCTTTATTTGCAGTTAATGAAAGTTAACGAAGGCAAGTTTAAGGAAATCTAACAGATTTCAAAATTAGGATCAGGCCCACAATTTATAAAGTTGGTCTGTTATTTCCAAATATTTCTGCTATGAGCTAGCATTCGTGGGTCTTTGTGGAAATGCATAAAATTTAACCACCAGTTGAAATGAAAATATACTCTGCAGAGATGCAGTCCTCATCACTGTCTCTTGGTTATTAACAGCGTATTAGGTACACCTGCGAAATGCTTTCATCACACAATCCATGAAATGGTGTCCAATGCTGAAAGATAATAGCTGCTTTTTGGCTGGATGTTGAACACCTTCAAACCTTAACAATTTTTGCAGGACAAAAGAAGGCTTAGGGCCAACAGGAGATGCTTAATGTTTTTCAAGGTCAGACTGAATGAATTTAAGATAAAAGAAATACCTTACATAAACCCACCTATACATGCAGTATCTCTTGGACACATCTCAGTCTCTCTTTATTTAACAGACCCAAGGATGACAAACAAGTCAAATTCATGCCAGTATGAATTGAGATCAGTGGTCCCTGTCTTATACCTTTCTTTTACTTGTGGCTAGAATTTACCCTGCATGTCAATGAATGTTTTGAGTTATACACAGTCAGTGCCATATCATTTGTGTGTACTGTAGAAATGATACAAGCCCTACATTGGAAACGGAGGTTAATGGATTAAGGTAAGGCTGCCTTTGCTGTTTGGTTTAGCTTTTACTCTCTATTATAATTCTCAGCAGTAAATTCCTTTATGCAGCACCTAACAAAATGGTTTAGTAATGATTTTCAGATTACACTAAGCTGTCTAGACACACGTTTGCACTGGAAATAATGAAGTCATTCAGTGTGTTTTTTAATTAAGGGTAGTGTGTCTAAATCACCTAGATTGCCCTGAAAATCATATTAAACTTGATGAATTCTTTGGCATCAAGTTGTTTTTTTTTTTATTTAGTTCTTAGTTTGAGTTAGATGTGGGTTTTGTTCTGTTTACAAGAAAATTCCTTTTCACCTCTCTGAACACAGAAAAGGACCTTAAAGTAACAGCAAAAGAATGTTGTGAAAACTCCCCGTAACTGCTAAGCATAATGTGTAAAACAGAGTTGGATTTATAGAGGATCCATAAAGCAGAATTGGATTTATAGAGGTCTTCGTGATTTATACCTGAGATTTCTTGTGTACAAAGACGTTTTCCCAAGTCTTTTGGGCATGTTTTGTGCTGTGCTGTCAAATAGAAGGTTGGTCAAACCTGATATTTTAATAGTGATATTAATTTTGTAATTTAAGTGCATCAACTTGTTAGACTTCTACACAGTGCTGCTCGGGACTTGGGGAATACGAATGAAGAACAACTCTGGTTAGAAAAGCTAGGGAAAGTGTGTTTATAGATAAGTGAACTCCGAGATCTCTGAGAAAACTTTGTAGTCAAATGGTGGACTTAAAGCTTCAAAGGAAATGACATAGGGAATAGAGAGCTGTCAGTGCTTTTACAGTCCTTCTGAAGAGAAATATTTGCTCCAAGATATTAACTAGTGATTAATCCATACTCAGGGAGTTTTTCACCATTTTGAGCATGGAGGTGTAGTTGGCCAAAAATTTCTTTTTTCTTTTCCTTGGTAAGCCCAGACTAGATATTTGCACCATCCACAATTCTGAAGAGAGGCTTCCTCTGAGAAATGCTCACTTTTTATTTGCAGAAAAAGTCCAGTGGTTTTTTTAAGATCAATCTCCTAAATGGGTCTTGTCCGCTTGGAATAAAAGCATGGAAAGTCACCTATCATGTGGGAACCCTGGCTGAGTTTGCAAGTATTTCTGTGCCATCAAAAGTGCACTTTTCTGTACAGAAGGGGCATTCTAATATTTTCTTCCTGGCTTGCTTGTATGAACCTCTGACAGAAAGCATGTTTAAGAGGTAGTCATACAATTTAGGATGCTAGATTACTAATATCTGTCATTCCTCTGCCCTCCCAAAACATGGTGTTGTTTTGTTCTGAATGGCTAAGAGAATAAAAGTAATATTTTACTATATAAATGTATTTTAGAAAGTTACTTTAGTGGCCAAATATTTTTAAAAACATTACTTCTCATGTCAGCAATCTGATAAAAAGCATTTGGACAGCTGTGGAGCTGCTGAGACTGATCAGTGAGTGATATGCTTCTATTAAAACACATCAGTGAAGACACTGCTCACCAGTGAGGCTCCCCATCCTAAATGGGTGCTGAGGTGCCCTTCTCTTCTTGTTCCTCCTAATGCTTCCAGTCTGATCACAGGCTACGCCTGAGTTTGCTCAGTGGAGCAGAGTTAAAATCAATGAATAAACTGCAGTTTGTAGTCCCTGTTGTGCAAATGTGATACTAACTTGAATATTTTTAAAATTTTTATCTGTTTGTACTGTTATGTGAGGTTCTGCTTTGTTTCTTCTTATCCTTAGCAGCAAGCCCTGGATTACACTATCTATTGCCTGCATGTAATCTGACTGACATTTTCTTGCTTTAGCAGTGGAGGAAGCAAGGTTCCTGGTGTAGTCTGCTCTCTGCATTTACCAGTACACTTTCTCAAGATATTTCTGATGAAAGTCCCATCTGCTTTTAACTCTGCTGCAAGGCAGATGTCAACTCCTCCTGCTTTTCTTTCTCTTGTACTTTATTCATTTCCCTTTGGTAAGTCCCTCCATGCTAGATAGGCAATAACCTTTGTGGTATGGATGCTTCTCCTTTCACACTGCAGCAGGAGAAAAGCACTTTAGAGGCAGTGGTGTCCTCAAGGTAGATTTTTCTTACCATTAATATTTTAAGATTCTGTCTTTGGAGGAAAATTGGAAAGCACCATGTTCTTGGTGGGGCTGTAGGAAATGAGGCGGGTTTTCTCCCAGCTTCAGCTGTAGAATGATTGACACACATGATGGAATAGCAATTACCACAGTGAGTTACCCTAGGATTGAGCACCTGGACACTAAAAAAAAAGTCCTAAAAAATCTTCTGCTGATAGATGCAGGCTAGATTGGCCTATTTATCTATTTTTAAAATCTAAATGCTATAGAATCATAGAATCATAGAATCA
>NW_009198429.1:32699-53383 GCF_000690835.1 Fulmarus glacialis | reverse complement strand
CCCCAAACTGCCTTTCGAAGGAAACAAGCTGACAGGGAGCGACTGCAGGCGCCCGTAGCCCAAGACGCATCGTTTCCATAGGCAGAGCTTACGGGAAAGGGCCAGCGAGACCACCGACCGCCTTCGAAGCAGGGCAGGGAGAGCACAGCCCCCCCCCCCGCCCCTGCTCCTGGAGTTTGGGGGCAGCGGGGCAGCGCTGCGTGTCCTGCCCAGCCCCCGCAACAAGCGGTTCGATGAGGTGTAAGCGGTGTCGAATCAAAGAGGCTTCTTTTTAGATGCTTTTCCAAACAATCCTCTTCTAACAAAAATAAGCCCGCGGAAGATACTTCGAGTAGGAAAACAGCAACTTCCCTGAATGGCAGCTATAAATCACGGGGAGGGCAGAAGACGTCCTCCGCGCGCAGCTCGCAGCCGGCTAGGCCTGTAGGTCTCTGCCTGCCTGACCTCCGCGTTAAAGACGGATCCAGTCGCTCTGTGTTACTCAAATTCAGATCAAATCCCGCTTCATACTGCCAGTCCGTCCTTGTCCGGCAAAGATCACGAGCGTTCGGATTAGACTGGACTCTTCCCAGTGTAAAAAGGAAAGCGACACAGGCTTGAGGACAAGATTTTAGGGACCAGTTACGAGGACAAGTACAAATCCCTCTCATCCTTTCTGACAGACCTTGATATGGGTGAAATAATGAGCTCTCACCCTTGCTACAGGTGCACTACCAGGCAAAAGGTGAAAATAGATTTTCGAGCCATATGGATCAACTCATCAAACACTAGGAGGGTACCTGGCAGCAGCACGAGATTTTTGCACCCCTCCTTCCCCACTGTGCAATCCATTTTAGCGTTTCCTGGTTCAGCAACCACATCTCATCACGTATCAATCCATCACGGGGAAAGTGGCGTTGCCAGAACGATGCATCCCGCCATATCCTCCCTGACGGAGGGAGTGCCGGAGAGTTTCACTACAACTGGGAATGCAATCCCTTTAAGCTAGAGGAGGAAGGGTGAAGTCAGAGCAGGTAAGATGTTGTCAGTATGATAACATTGAACCTAAATTAGCCCCCGAAGATTTTGGGTTTGGGGTGAATGTGGAGAATTCATTTTTCAACTGGGATTTTCAAGCTGTGACCACCAATCCAACCAGGACTATTACCAAAAATAGTGTAAAATGCAGTAATATCAGCATTCAGCAATTCAGAGTAAAAAAATCTCATGAAAACAGATAACGATTTCAGAAGCACTGAATCCTTGATTTTTTTGATGAATAGTTCTAACTTAAACAGCAAGTCGGGTCATTCTCCTCACAATCCTTAAACAATCAGTTGCTTTTCCCTAAATGTTCCTCGCAGGACAGTGACTCATCCAGCACAAACTCAGGCTTTTGGTTTCCAGTCTTGCGATGCCACAGCAGAGCACCAGTTCTCCTGCACGCTGGAGAGGAAAGGGGAGCCGGGGTGAGGCTCTCGCGTGCAACAGCTCCACCTCCAGCAGTTTGCTCCCACTGAGAGCAAACACTTGGGCAAAGGCTTTGAGCAACTCAGTCATGGGGTGGGTTCATCCTCACACCAGCAAAGACTGCAGTCTGGAGGTACTACCTTCTGAAGGTTTATAAAATGTACGTTACCGTGATACCCAGCATAAAGGCAAGTTGGGCTTCTAACGGGCATGTAATTACTGCATTAGCAGTTGTCCTCCCCAACAAGACAGCAAACAGATTGATGGAGAAATGCACTGGCCTTGGTTCAGTTTCCCAGAGGTGCCAGCGTGAGACACCACTATATCTTTTTCATGCTCTCTATTCCTCTTTGTCCATGGCTTGCTGTGGTTGGCACCGGGCTCACCGCAGGGAGGAGGGTTAGCTCGTGGTTCTCTCAAAACTGTCCTTCCAAGCCACACTGCGGCTTGGGGAAGGAGGTCTCCGTGGGCTTGTGCTCGATTCACCGCCTGAAATGGTCCTTCCAACCGGGGGAGCTGGAAATGGTGTTGCTGTGTTTGGGCATCCTCCCAAAGCTAGACGTGTCCTAAAGCAAACATTTTCTAGAAAACACTTGGAATCATTGATTTAGCTATCTTTTACTTTCTGAGTACTAACAACGTGAACCGAGGAAATATTTCGTGACTTGTTTATGGAGGAGCTCACCTTGCAGAAGGGTCGTGCAGAGCTTACCCGCAGCAAGCACTGCTCCCTTCTGAAGGATACTCAGCCTTTGCCAGGTTTTCTTACAATGCAAAGGGAGGCCAAATGTAATTTTGTCTCATATTTGACTTAACTTCACATTTTTCTAAGAATGTTGACTATAAGTTGCTATTCGTTCCTGATTTCAGAGGATTTCCTACAGAACTTTTACTGACTTCATCCTTAATATATTTTATTAGCCTATGACATAAGACTGGCCTTTTTCCTGCTCTCAGAAACCACAACCCACTGTGATTTTTTTTCTGAGCACATTCAATGTACAGCTTTCTAAATGCTTTTGCTTTCTGTAATTCAACACCCATAAGAGACATGACTTATCTCTCCCCTAACAACTAAACTTCTATTTTCTGAAAAGCATACAAGAATTCTTACTAAGAAAGCTGGCAGATCTTAGTTAAATTCCCACTTCCAGCAGTAGCAGCACACGGGATTTTGACATTCATTTTCCTCAAATGCTTTTGCCATCATGGTGCACTTGCTCAGATATTTGCAGAAAACTATAAGCAGACAAAGAGAAATCACCTCAGAATTGAAGCAAATCCTCACAAACTCTCACAGTATACTAATTGCATAAAATCCAATCAAACCCGTTCAACCTCACAAAAAGGGTAAAGATTGCTAAAAACACACACTGAATATTGAACAGGTGTGAAAAAGAAGCCATTAAAATTCTAGCCAATAATAGACACCTCTTAAGCGCTCTCAAGCTAAAAAGTCCCTTGTTATTGAAAGATTTCTTCCACGTCAAACCATTCTTATCTTCCACTCTACAATCAGGGACCTTTTCTCTTGTTTGGGATTAAAAAAAAAAACAATCACCTTCACCAGCACAGCCATGTACAGCACCCACCCTGCGTTTAAGTGGAGGAAGGTCTGCTGTCCTGTCCCCCTCTTAATATTCAGATCTCCTCTGAAATGATGTGTGAGGAAAGGATTTGACCTGCTGTTCGAGACGGTACATCCCTCCGCCGCGGCCACCGCACGCTCTGTGCTCTGTACGACGGCAGGACCGGGCACTCCTGTGTCCGCTGCTGTCAGTGCCGCCCTCTCAGTGGTAGCGTTATTTCGGTTTTAGGAGCAGAGTAACAACCGAAGTTAGGTGTTCACTGTAACAGGCTGTGTAAAGACAATAAAGGACAGTCGCCTGTCCCTCCCGAGACTGGGATTTAAACAGAGCAAATGAAATTCCCAATTTTACCGGCAGAAATGGGAAGCAAGAGGTTGAATGACTTGTCCAAAGCTACACAACAACTGTGAAGCAGAAAATAGGGAAACCTGGGGAAAGCAAAGGTGCTAACCAGCACGGTATTTAAATTGCAAACCAGTATCTTCCACTTCAGGAGGTATCACATGAACTGGCTAAAAGCAGACCTCCCTGGGGCCAGACTGAACGTCGTCGATGTGTTCACTACTTAAGTTTGCCCGTTTGGTTTTTTAAGCACTCTTTGATTCTTGACAGGTTTTAAGGCACCACATTGCGCCTTCGTTTGTCCTCATTAGGAATGTCAGTTCACTACACAGGCAAAGCTGGGAAACCACTTGATTTAGTTTCTGTTAGCCTTTTGCAACAAAAGGATACCCCCTTTTTCTTTTTTTTTCTTTTTTTTAAGTCTGTTTTCAAGGCTCTTTCCTCAGTGAAACACAAACTTCCCTCTTAACTGATCCTCTAGTACAAGAGGAAACATAACCCCTTTTAGACAAACAGTTCATCTTCTAAGGAAGGGGTGGGTTTAAAACTGCACAAAATAAGTTTATAATGAAAACGAGATCCAGTAGTAAGCATAAAGATGTATCCTTGTACTCCTGCTTCCTTTTTATGGCTTATCCCCAATGTGGAAGCTGCTATAAAATGACCTAGGTGAGAAATTAAAATGCAATAGCTATGGCACTGTAACTCCACATGGATGCTTTTGCTGCACAGTAAGCAGCCTGCGTGGGTTTGGTAAGCCACGGGCGATGCCAGGTGTCCCTTTCCTGGGGCACACCACGGGACCATTCGGGCAAGGAGGTCACGGCAGCGAGCAGCATCGCTTAAACAAAGCAACAACGCAGGCAGTCAGACAGGTGAAGTTAACCCGTATCTGCTGACCTCCATGCCTGCTCCAGTTTAGCTCTCGGCTGCTGCCGTGGGACTGTGATCGGATGCTGACCCCACAGCCCTTGCAGACATCCTTGCCTTCCTGGTGCTTGGTGGCAGATCTTGGGTGGAGACCACCCTACAAGCACCCTGAGCTGCTGCAGGTGGGACAGGTTAGGTTGAACAGCAGCTGACGTAGGGGACAAGCTAACTTGGCGGAATTTGCCCCCAGCAGCCCCGTGAGCACCCCCGTGACCCTTCTGCCAGCAGAGCGTGGGGATGGCTGCGTGCTGGGAGGAGCGGGAAGTGGTTCGACACCTTTAAGACGCGGCGCTCAAGTGAGAAGATGATCTGTGCTCACAGCCTTGTTTATATAATTTCATTAAACAAATACAGCTACAGATTGACATTTCAATTCCTCTACAGGACATTTACCCAGGGCTTCAAAACAAACATATTTCCACTTACCTGGCAGTATATGCCACTTTTAAAGCAACAGAGGAATGATTAAATAGGAGATTGCTTCAGTAAAGTCAGCTAGTTTTTCAAACCTGCCTGGGTGCAGCTTGCTCATTTGTATTTAAGCTTCTGCAACCATCTCTGGCTGTTCAGCAGGACAGACACAGATTTTTTTACAGTCCTTTTATCATTATGATTTCCCTGTTTAAGCAGCGGCTGTTTGGGTGAGCATGCAGTGACTGATGTCCCCAGGTACCATAGGGAGCAGGACAGACTCCGGTCAAAGAAGTCTTCAGGTGTGCTCCTGGAGCCCCCACACCACCAGCACAAAGCAAAGCCAGGAGCACGTCAACAGGAAGGGACAGGCGGCACATCTGTGCCGTGCAGGAGGAGACATGAGGGCCAGGGAGGGAAGGAGTAAGAGAGTGTGAAAAGAAAAAAGGGAACTGCTTTCTGAAGGTCTCTATTTATAAATCGCTTTCAGGCCAGACACGGTCTTACTTCCTTTTCTTAGAGATTGGGTGAGATCCCTCGCTCTGTCTCTCCTTAGGAGAGCCAAAGGGGAAGACATCGCTGATGGGGAGCAGAGCTAGGAAGCAAGAGGACTGGAGAAAGTCCAGCTGGAGTCACTCCTACAGCTCTGTTCAGCAGTTTGGGGTCATAAAGGCTAGTCCCTCTTGGCTTCAAAAACAGATCAGGGAAGGTGAATTATTCAAATCAGCTCTATCAGAAAATAAGTGCATGAATAGTTGCTGCCCTGACAATAACTGTGAGCTGAGAAAGGTGAAGCGCTATTGACAGCCAGCTGGGCCAAATCCCACTCTCCACTGCACCCAAACCACCCTATCGATTCGGTGAGAGCAAACTCTGCCTTTCGGTGCACTGGCACAAGGTCTCCTTCCCAGAGGCAAATATCCGATTGTCCTGTCCTGGCAGCCTGGGAATTGCAGACGGATGTGCACGGGGTAGGTGAGGGCACGCCGCAGCTGACACTGCGGGACAGGGGACTTCTGAGGGTCCTTCCAGACCCCCAGCTGAGAGGTGCTGTAGGTGTGCTCCCAGGCAAACCTGAGCCCTGGTGCCCCTTTGCAAAGCCGGGTAAGGCCAAGCCCTTTCCTCCTCGTGCTGGGGAGGACGGCTGCCTGCCTGCCAGAAGTGACAGCTCCTGCCTTTTCTGTGCCCTCCCTCCTGGTTCTTCTTTCAGGGGCCAAGGCGGCTCCTCCCTCCTGAGCCACAAGAATGAGAATAATCTGTTTGCATATTTCTCCCTCCACCCCCAAAAACAAAAGGGGAAGCAGGATGGGAATATGACCTTTATGGCTTATCCGCACTTGGAAGCATACCAGAACAGACCTTCAGAGATGCTTTTTTCAACTGCCGCTGTGCTGCTTCAGCAGTGGCCTCTGTACAGCCCCTCTTCAAGAAGGGCAGCTCCTGTCTTACGTGAGAAGGTTCTCGTCTTCCAGAACAAGCTGCCACATCAGACCTTCCACCTGGACCGCAGTTTTGGTCCTGCTCGGCTGCAAACACTGGCCAGGCTCTGAAGATCAGCGGGTGTGAAAAAGCGCAATGCTGCACGGCCAGATGAAGCCCCGCTAGACAGCGGATGTGCCTTTGTAACACAGCTGAGATCCTACCAGCCCCACTCACTGCCATGAGCGACCTGCCTACCAGGGGGCAAATCGCAGCCCAGATAACCTGTGCTAGCAGTCCTGGTTCGCAAGCAACTTTTTAACCCAGCATTTTGTGCCTGTGTCACCTCCGCCTGCTGCTCCTGCCTCACTGCCTGCTCTGCACTGGTCCATCCACGCGCGCAGGCACACGGCGTGGGGAGGTCATCCCACAGAGACAGGAACCAGCAGAAGAGGCACAGATCCCCCTTCCTCTACCTCTTCTTGTACCAGGTCAGTTCTTGAATTTGCACCAGCACTTGTGCCAAAACAGCAGCGGGGCAGCAGCAAGCAGCCACCGGGGCAGGCAGCTCTGCCCCTGCCCAGGGGCACAGAGCAGAAGAGCTTCACCGGCAAAGCACTACCCATGCGGGGAAACCACCGGCTCTGCTCCTTTGCTCGAAGACCGCCTGAGCCTGCACCAGCCTTTCTCAGGAGCGTCAATGACGTGGCTCGCTCGCCCGCTTAACCAGGGGGAAGGACCCCAGGCTCCCATTCCTCCCTCCAGCCCAGGGGAGACGAGGGGACGGAGGACATGCACAGGCAGGCTGCAAGGTAAAGTCAGCCGTCAGCAGCGCTGCACTCTGGCATTCACAGGTGTTTCAGAGGAAACTAATTGGACTATCACAAAACCACTCCGAATGTTTGTCCTAAGAGAACATCCTAACTAATTTGTTTACGGCGCAGACTTTGTATTGTAAGTTGCTGCTCATTTAGATTAGCATTCAGTGCCAGTTTCCACTCCACCCCATTTCCGTCTGTATTAGACAGAGCTGTCAGCATCTCGCCTCCAATGAAAAGAGCATCAATATTCTTTGGCAGCAGGCAAGGGAGGCTCTGCGCAAAGCCAGAGTTATAACAGTTTAATGGATATGCAGACTTGCGAACCTGGAAACTTTTGCTCGGCCAGGCTAGATGGTTCAGCCCAACCACCTCCCTGCTTCGGTGTGGCCTCATTCCGAAAGGAAGGAGAACAGGTCCTTTTTTGACTCGTGTACCTTCTGCGTGGCCACACCGATGACTGGTCCTGAACTGCACAGACCCTCTCTGTGGACCAGAGACTCATTTCTTAAAGTGTATTTTCAAGCGACCCCTCTCCTCCTGCCTGGGCTTCAAGCAACTTCCCCTCCATGGGATAAATGGCCTCTTCCTCGGCTTGATTACAGCAATCCTAAAATTGGAACTGAGAAGTTAACAGGAAGAAAGAGCTGGGATCTTATTGAGAACAACTCTATTTCTGTCACGTTGACTGAAATAGGTGGTTGACCTTGTTCTACTTATGACTACCACAGCGCAAGCCACAGCTTGCTTTATCGCCAGCGCGGGGCGAGCAGGTACAGCAGAGGCTCCTCGGCACCCTCCGCCCAGGGCTCTCACCCTGCTTCACAAAACCCACGCCTCCCACCACCGTCGAGCGACCAGCGGTCACCCCCACGCAGCCAAAGCCAGGCAACGGGGAAAGTGGAATTCGTACTAATGGGCTCCAAATTTTCATCTCGGTAGTCAACGAGCAAAATGCTCTGGGTCACAGGACGAGCTTGTTTCCCTCCTCCTCTGCTTCCCCGAGGCGGTGAGCAATAATTACGCTCACCATCTTCCTTATGCTGATACGACAAACCAGTTTAACTACAGAGGGTGCTTCCCTTGCCAGTCTGTTGCACCAAAGGCCAATGAGCCCCACGCGGATTTATGCAGCTTTCATTGAAGAGATTTTCCTTTTGAAAGGGATGCCAGTTTAATCAAAAGCATCTCCTGCCTCCACAGAGCCTCCCTCCCACCAGAAAATGACTCCTCGTTTCCTTCTGCTCTCACAGCTGCCAGCTGGGTCCTGCAGCACGCCTGTGATCCCCCTTAATTTTGGCCCGTCAGCTGCGACACCGGGGGCTGCTGGAACTTTCCGGAGCCGGTGCAGGAGGCCAAGGCCTTGCTAATCCCTGCAGGTGAGGCGAGGCGATGGGGGACACCAGCTCGCAGGTTGCTGGTACCAAGTTCTTTCCTCGGGAGGTCACTGCCGCTTTTAGCTTAGCACAATGCACTGGCCTTGCCCAGCTTCTAAAAAGGATGTTGCTCGAAGGGGAATGGCACGTTCTCTCGCCGTGGTTCAGGTGTCCCCTCTTCCTTTGTGAGGTGAACACATTTAAGCCGCCGGGAGATGAGGGAAAGACTTGAGGGTTAAAGATGGTAGGAGAAAATTACAGATCAATTTTGCTCTTACCGAGTGAGCCTGTCTCTGTGGTTCATGCTTGTGACCAAACTTTAAGCAGGCAGACTATGCTCTTGCCACATAAATCAGTGCGGGTCATTCAGATAACACAGCAGTGGGACAATCAGCTGATGAGTATAATCAGTGCTTGCAATTGATAAAAATTTTAGGGCAAATCCTGCTCAGTTGACTCATGGGATTGAGGGACTTCCTAAGGGACTTCTACCACTCTTGGTAGAAAGCAAACAACATGATGTAATCAAGGGAGAAGAGGAAGCTGGCTCCCTCGTGCCCGCTTGTGAGATACAGCAAGCAGTATTTGGCTGTAAATATAGATCTTGTGCAAAATGCTTATTCTTGCTTAGAAGGTAGATTACCCACGCTTGGGTTAGGCTGGCTGCTCCTAATAGGAAATCACAGTGCCCTTCTCTTATATAGCAAGGTACAAAAAATAAAACCAAGTTTATTTAGGGTTAATATTAATGTCCCAGGCATTTCTTACGACTTCTGTTTTCCCACGCTGATGATCCTGCAGCTGATGGATTGTGAAACCACAGTGCAGGGACTCACACAACAGATGTCAGCAGTGGAGATTACACACTACGGCTTCCCCAGCCCACTGAGGATTATCACCACACCTACCATCTACTTAGATACCTCCTTGAGAGATTAATTTGTTGGTTGGACCAATAATCATTTTTCCCCCTGCTACCCACTGAAAGCAAGTCAGCATGCAGCCAACAGCTGACCAGTCCTTTTTCTTACTCCAGTGCAGTTCCTGTAGTTCTCCTGACCTCTAATGAGCTCCTTCAGTCTTTCTAAGTATCCCGTTCTCACTAGGCAGCCACATGGCTGCTCCTGAGCTGGCTACAAAATCCCTACCAGCAAGCAGTGGCCCTGGCTCCAGATCCCAGCAGCACTCTGCCCTGCAGCAGGTGCAATGTATTGGAAAGACATCTCTTAGTGAGACGTTCATGCCACAGTTTTGGGTTACGCGGCTCTGCTCTGCCTATGGTAGTCTCTCAAGGAGCACAGCTGTAGCTTCACTTCAGCATCTGCTGGTGGTTTTGGTCAGCTCAGCCCTCGTTTCTCTGTTCAACAGCAAACTGCAGATATTAGGAATCGGATGGGCAAGTTCTAATCACAACCCCCTTCAGTTTATCAAAGCAGCACCTGAAATGGTGGATGTGGTATTCAGGAAGGTGTGGGACAGGCTGTCACTGCTATAAGGATCATTAGGATGCAACACTGTATTGCTCCACCACTTCACCACAGTGGCCTTTTGCAGGTGATCTCTGTAACTCAGGGGTCATCCTTTGAGCTCTGTCTGTAAAGAGTCACTACAGATGAAAACAGTGGTAGTGCCAGTCCTCCACAGCTGAGTCAGTGTTGCCCACGCCACCCACATGGCAACAACCACACCAACCCCCAGGTTGGCCTCCTTCCTCACCACCAAAGAAAGTTTAGAGTGAGCTCATAGTAATGGACCGTGTGTGTCCTCAGAGTGTTGTCACGACATTGACCAGTCCTCCATGCCACCTGCATGAGATGAGGAAAAGAGGACCTGGCACTTTGCAAGCCAGTCAGGTGGTGCCATACCTAGAAATGGCCCTACAAGCTCCAAAGTGACCATCTGAGTGATAAGATCCTGTCCAAGGGGTGGGGAGGCACGGTGGCTTAGGGATCCCAGGTGACATAAAACCAGACTGTATAAGACAGTGAGGAGCAGACGCAGAAGGAAGAATCCAGGACAGATGTCTCTCAGCCCCAAGATCAAACCAGTACGAGCGTGCTGGGACACGTGTCAGAATTTCAGTTCTATGTGAATCCCGCATCAGCAGCAACACACTGAGTCGGGCTGATGGCATAAACAACGCCTGGGTGTTTTTCACCATTGTTTCCAAATTCTGCTCTTTTTCCTAAAGCTCTGCTCAATTTTGCTTTTATAAACATGCTCAAAGACCACTGCTTCCCCTCCTTCTTCTCCAAAATAAGGCCATTAATTACAGAGATCTGATAATAAAGATACAGTAAACTTGCAGGACTTTGCATGTTATTTATGAGGTGGTGACTCAGCCTTAAAATGCTGCAGAAGCCCGTGTAAGTTCCTGTTACCTAGCAGAAGAGAAAGCTTTCGATAGCAAAGCCAAGTAAAACAATCACCTGTACACCAGGACAGAGCATTGTGCAAATATTTCCGAGCTGTGTCAATCATTCATGCTGTATCAAGCAAATAAAGCGGATTTCCTCAAAAAGGAAAAGGACTTTTCCTAGCCCAGCGAATGCATTTACTATTAGTCTGATTAAAGTAGTTTTCAAGTACGACTAATCCCATCTGGCCAGCAAGAAAGTAAATAACAGCTTTTTTCCCCCGTCAGACGCAGCGGTACTACGGCAAACACTGTCATCACATGGGTCTGCTCTGAGTCCTGCCAAGGGATTTCCATTCAGAATTTTAGTCCCCTTCCTTTCTAGGCAGCCATTCCATCTGGATGAGGCACCCAAACCACCCGGATAAGACACCCAACTGTCACTGCCTAAATTAGACGCCACCCCCGGATCACTCCAGTGCTCTGAGTCACCCCCCTGTCCAGGAGATCTAGGAGGAGATGCCAAAATCAACAGTGTTAGTCCCCTTCCTTTCTAGGCAGCCATTCCATCTGGATGAGGCACCCAAACCACCCGGATAAGACACCCAACTGTCACTGCCTAAATTAGACGCCACCCCCGGATCACTCCAGTGCTCTGAGTCACCCCCCTGTCCACTGCTTATCGCAGGAGATCTAGGAGGAGATGCCAAAGTCAACAGTGCGAGTAATTACTCACGGTTGTAATCGAAGGAGTGTAAAAATAAAAAGTGATGATATAATGAAGTGAAAGATTCTTTCTTGATGAGCATTAATTAAGTCATGGTCACACGGCCCCTGTGGGAGCTCTGAGTAGACTATGGTCTTCAGGTGGGGCAACAGACGTGGGTCTGCTGAGCCCTATGGCCATTATGGGATTAATGTTCAGCGAGGGGCAGTTACCATCCCTGCACTCACCCTGCGAGAGAAAACTCTCTCTCACCATCTCCCTGATTCCTTCTGGCTCTTCCCCTTCCCAAAGAGGGGATTACACCCTTCATCTGGTGTAAGATATCCTGGTTCCCCTCCATATCCTGGCCCCATTCTGCTTCACTGCTTGGCCAGGGAAAATCCACCCAATAAACAGTGGCCAGGCATGCGTGGTGTTTCGGAAACACCACAGAAAATCACTAAGGAAGAACAATTTTTCCAAGAGGTATTTCCAGAGGCACTGCAGTAGACATACGCGTTGACAATAGCAGCTACCAGATCCCTGCGTGTCTGTACAGGCACAACACATGTTCAGGAAGATTTATCTTCGCTATTTCTTTACTTCCTACAGTGCAGAATGACCTCTTCAGAAATAAGCACTCCAAAGGGACTTTTCCCATTTTATTACCGAAGATGTACTTCCCTACCCACATGGGCAGCCTTACATCACGATTCAGTAACTATTAGCAGTAGCAGCACTGCCCAGGGGCAGTTGGAGGATAGAAACGGATGGGAACTGGAGTTTTATTACCCTTTTAAGGGCACAGATTATCAACTAAACAGATTCCAAAAGAAAAACGTAAAGGACTGAAACTTGCGGTTTGCATTACCTTTAAAAAAAAATAAAAAATCCTTTCTGGTATCATGGCCAAACAGGGGCCAGCAAATGTCACAACTCAGCCCGGCTGCATGTCCAGAACCACCAGCAAGCACAGCTGAGTACGCCAGAGGTGCATGCTCATGTGCTGTTCTCACTGGTGTATGTGGAGAAGCTCTGGGGTATGTTACACACTCGGCCTTACGTTAACCTGCCTGTTCTGAGGACAGAATCAGGATCCACACCTGGATAATTTCCTTTGTAGCTCTGTGCCCCGTACCTGCAAACGGCATGCGTAAGTCTGTGCCTGCAGCCAACGGATGGGGGCAAATCTATTTACTATAAATTTTGCCAAGAATGGGGAACCTATGCTATAAGAAACGTACCCTGTGTGTGTTGAGTGTTAGAGATGAGCAACTCAATGTCAGTTTTTAGCTCCAAACTAATTTTAATGGCTGAACCGTAAGATCTCAAACAACAGGGTAATGGAAATCGTCACAAACCCTTATCTGCAGCAGCTCTGCCAGCTGCTGCTGCGATGCTGTTGCTCACTTCTAACTTTTTTTTTTTTCTCAAAAGAGTCTTTGCCTGTCGCCTAGTTATCTGCAGGACGAGCAGAACAGGGATTGAGAAATGTGCAGCAAAATTGTTTCAGACCCACGGAGGCTCTGATAATGAATCACCAAAGCTTTCCCTGCCAGAGAACGCATTTTTAATCCCAAGCACAGCCCGAGCACTGCTTCTCCTCTGCCCTCGTCTTCCTGCTGCTCTCTCGTCAGGGCATCAAGACCAGAAGAGAAGAGGGGTCCTGCAGTTCCCAGGCATCCCGGTTTTTGTCCCGTCCACTGACTGGCTCCCTCCCGACTCTCGGCTCACACCTTCATTCCCAGGAGGGGCTGGGATAGCATAGGGCACCTGTGGCAGGGATAAAATGCTCCCGGTGCAATTTTCCCTGCCTATAGGTTTAACAAAATCAGCACCCCTTTGGCTTTTGATTTAGATACCACCTACCTCTGACTATAGTGCCTGTGATTAGCACTAATTGTAAATGCCACGGGAGTGAGCAATGTCCTCTGTGTTAAACACGGCACACAGAAACAATTAGTGCTCAATACACAAATAAGGAATTGCTTCATCGGAGAAAGGATGTATGCAACTGCCATGATGGACAATAAACAACAGGTCTCTTCATCTGTTTCATTCGTCACTGCAAATACAAGTCATCTCTTATCCACAGCATTTTTTAAAAGACTGCATTGTATTATAAAATTATACATCCTTTCAAAACAGATGAAATAAAATCTTAGGAGGACAGTTGTGTGATCTTATGGATATTTCATTCATGACTAACGTTTTTCTGGCAAACTTTGCGTAAATAAAACTTCAGCTTGGGCTCAGGAGAGCGATGGGGGCTTCCAAGCATTCTGTCATCCCGGCTGGATCGATGCCCCGCAGCCTGGCCCGCCGGGGAACAGCAGGGACCACAAGCCACCGCTCAGGGGCCTGCGATACGCACATTCCATTAAGGCATTCCAAAGAAATCTGGTTATCAGGATGAGCTTGGAAATTTTAGCTTAAACTGCAAACTTTGGTGTGAGGATCTTACACACTACAGATTCGGAGAGGGAGCAGGGAGAGGAAGGGAAAATTAGGTTGTTTTAACCTTATTGCTTGTTCAGCCCATTATAAAGGAAAGGATTTGCAAAATTCAAACCTATCTCAGTGTAGGATTTGGGAACATGCATGGGTAAGCAGCTGGGAGGCTTTGTTTTGATTTTTTTCCTTGATACTGCTGTCTTCATTGCTACATTTGCTGAGGTCAGTATATAAAATGGAGCCTGCAAGCAAAAAGGTGATAAAAGCAACTTTTGTCCTTGACAGTGTCATGCCTTCAGACTTTTCAGCCATAAAACTTAGTGAGGTCTGAGCAACTATACATATTAAATAGTTTCAATTTACATAGTGTGCATAGGTATACTTACACACACACACAGAAAATGCTTTTGGTGATTTCCTCCATGCTATACAAACAAATTGGCCTTGCGGACAATCCCAGTGACCCACCTACTCTGATACTGAGCCTCTTAGAGCGAAGAGATTCAGCGAAAGATTGAATGAACCCTTCAGTGGACAACCAAGGGACAGCTACAATATCCAAGCCTTGGCAAATGCTCCCGAAGGCGAGAATCATTAGTTCTTTTGATTCCTTCTAACAGAGCTGTTAGGAGCAGCCTCATTAGCCCTCCAAGTGTTTCATTCACTCTCTTAATTCCCCTTGCCTCCTGACCTCGAGACTTTCTCTGAAAGGAATTTCCAAGTGTTAATTACACCTTGTGTAAAACAGAGTGTTACTACCCCTCACACATTTGCTGCCTCCTAATTTTTCTGGGATACTCCCACACTGCGAGAAGCACTGTAAAAATCTGGTGACCTAACTTCCCCAATTCACGTGCTAGTTAGCCGAGTGAAAAGGGCTGTGATAATCTCAGGCAGTTCCAGTGAGCCATTCCCTAATCTTTTGGTTTGATCTTTCCTATTATGGGAGCCTTCCTGCTCCTCTGTGACTTTATTCCCCTGCTAATGAAAAAAATGCCCGGCAGAAGAGTCACGTTCGGGTCCGAACGATGAGCTCACTCGTCTTCATCAGCGGACTGTGTTGCACAATTTGCAATCGTTCACCACGGTGATGACTGGAGTCGATCAGTCATGGTCAGACCTTCGCAGTACAGGAAACACTTTAAGGGAAAAACATTCGTTATCAATCTATGGAAAAGGGAAACAAAAGGTGATTCATGAGTTTTATCCATTTAGAAATCAAAACTGACACAGAGGTGGTAATTACACTGGAAAGGCGGCGCGCAGCATATAAAAAAAGAAGTGAATACTTTCAACGACTACCCTCCAATCTGCACGCAGCTCACACCTGGCCAGGTCGCAGAGGGAGGATTTTCTTTTTCAAGAGAATTATACATAACCCTTGCAGGGCGGGGGAAGAGAGGTTTTGCTGAAATGCCACCACCAATAGAGGGTATAACATGTACCCAAGGGTTTCATAGTGCCACAGTTTAACAGCAGTCGGGGGGATGTGCTATAAAACATGGCCATACCCTACGGATGCTGCAGTCCCAGCTGGGACTCAAGAGATTTTAAGAACAAGACTCCTTGGGCTGTAAAACACCTTCCTGGTGGTGCAGTACCGCAGCTTCATAACCCCTTGAGCCCGCTGCTTAGAGAAAGGATCTGATTGCACACTATGCATAAATACACATTCACAGGCAGGAGATGGGTATCTCAACTTTTCAGCTCAGATCTACTTAACCAAATCAGCCAGTTGATTTTTGTTTTCCTCAGAAGATATGTCTTTGTTGGCAGAAAAACAAAGGATTCATACACTTTTTCTATGCTAATGGACTTTTTTGCAGGCTTGCAGGCTCTCAGAGTCGAACGGATACCAGAGAGTAGTTACCACCGAGGGTGTAAAGCCAGGCACTGGTATTCCCGGTCCCGCAGAGTCAGAGGAGCACGATAACCCATCAGTAATGCAGAACTGCACACCCACCATACAGTAGGAAGACCAGAGACAGTATTTCTTGGGGCAGCTGTAGACAAGTGTTGCCAAATGTCGCAGACTGCTCCTTTCTGCACAGACATTGGGAGCTAAATATTACAGTGCATTTAAAAGCCTTTTTGCCTTCCAGTTCCCTTGGTGCATCATTTTGCATAGCCCCCTGGAGCACTAAATCCAATTCTATATAGCTGCATGCAAAATAGTAAGCATCAGTGGCTGCCTGAAAGTTGATGTGATATTACCAGGAAAGATCTCCGTATATAGTAAAATACTCATCCTCCCCCAATATATATACTTTTCATAAATCAGTACATTAAAAATAACAACAACTCATGTTAGCATAAGATATAATGAACTATGTTAGACTCATCCAACCCAGCTTAGTCACCCCGCATATCCCATTTGTAAAACTGGTGTGAGTAATTCTGAGTGGAAACCTGGAAAAATGAGTAACCAAGACCAACGGTAACTATGAGGCCAATGTCCCCTGTCACATTGGGCAGAATAGCTCCAATGACACCAAGGGAGTTTTGCCTTTTTATGCCACTTGAGGCTTATGCCCTTAATTACAAAGGGATAGTGGAAGCTATCAAGAAATCCCTTTACTAATCCCAAACAAGGGCAGATATTTTGCCATTACTATCAGACCCAGTACTAACAACCTACTGCTTGAAGGCTTCGCTCCACATAAGCACATGCCTCGAGCATTTCTGATGGACCAAATATTTAACATTTTGTTGCCTCAGAGAAGCAAGTGACCAGCTCTGATTGCTGATTGATTGCTCAACTCTCCTGTTACTCTCAGGGCATTGATACTTGCTGGGTGACCTTGACCCCGGGGAACAGTTTCCCCCTCCCCAGCTATGTTCACTGCCACAGATGGGCCAGATCTGCAGCCAGCAGTGATGGGCGCAGCAGCGCCGGTCTGTCCAGCTGCTGATCCAGGCTTGCCTGCTGAAGCTGACAACAGAGCCATTGCCTCCAGCTTACATGCGCCGTTAATATATGCTCAGGATATGTGTATCCTGAGAAGAAAAGACCTGGGAAATAGTTACAAGGATTATTCAGTGGTGCATTAGTCGTGCACAGCATTCAAGAATCTGTATTCCAGGCAGTGAAATAAACATCCTGGCCCTACTGAGGATACCACAGATTTGCCACCGGTCTCCAGCTGAATGGAAGAATTGAACATCATGCCGGAGCAAGGCAAAAAGAAAATTTTACTAAGTGTCGTGCTGGGAGATCACTAATGTCAAAAGCCTGGCTATAATCCTGACTTTCAAGTGACACTTTTGTTAGCCCTAAGGTGTGGCCTGCATTACCATTCTCTCACCGTTATGCCAGGAGAAGCAGTGCCCTACTGAATGAGTGAGAGATGGAGGATGAGAGGATGAACAGCCTTCTAAAATAACTCTTTATGTATAGATACACACGCATGCATGCACAGAAACGAAGGGGGTGGAGGGCTGAGGTTTTTGTTCTTTTTTTCATTGCAAAGTTTTCTTGAGTGCTTAAAGCTCAAAATGGACAAAGGCTCATTTCACACACTCCTCCAAATCTCCCTCCACTTCCCACATCTAGCTGGCCAACATGGACTTTTCAGACTCATGGAGCTCTCCGTTGTGCAGAGACTTAGCGCAAGGTCCATGTGGCACCTCTGTCCCACCTAAGCTTTCAGCTACAGCTAACGTGAATCAGAAAGTGTGACAAGGGCTCCCAGACACCTGGAGGAGTGAGCTTTACCTACAACCACCCCCCAGTGCATCCTTATCTGGGAGATATGAATAAAGCTGTCTACAAAGCTCAAGAATTTTCCCCACGCCACCTCATACCTCACGCACCAGACATGCAAGAGACGTGCGGCGCTTGCATCAGGCAGGCTCTTGCCACATCATCCCCCTTCTATTCAGAGCCCTGGCTGGAGTAAAACCCCTGCCACTCCCGCAACACCTCCCCGATGCACTCATGGTCATGGGACGCCCCGTGCGCGAGCTGCCCTGGCCTGAACGGTCACCTTGGGGAAGGTTCACCTTTGGAAGGGAACAACCTCCCAGTCCGTCACACGTCCTCCACCCCAGAGAAGGAGTCCAGTTAGTCAAGAAAGCAAGTGGGAGGCAGCAGGGACACGTGGACACATCTCTCATCATACTTTCCCTAGCAAGTACGTTAGCTCCCTAGCTCAGCTGACTTCCTCCAAGGCAGGTCTTTAGAGCAACATAAACAGGGATGGCTGCATTTGTAGGCAGAGGCTCTGCATCCATTTATCTTCTGGTGAGGATTTAACCCCTTTCTATTTATCCATATCAAGGTCTCTGTTTTCACATCGGGCATTTCTACACCACCTCTTCTCACCAGCATCCAGCTATCACGAGCAAGCACGTCAAAATAAGAGGACAATAAAAGGAAGAAATCTATCGCAGAAGAGAAAAAAAGAAAAAACATTGCCCATATACTCTAGTTGTGTCTTTATGCAATTATGCACCTCTCAATCTAAACCACTAACTTTTTCCTGCAATGCTTAGTGATACACGGGCCATGCAATACAACCTAACCAAATAGATGCCGTGAGGTCTACACAAGGCTTCTGCTTTGGATCACCCTTCTTGGAAAATCCCCAGTAGCTGCAGATGAACCCTGCTTTTGGAAATCCCCCGCTTACTGCAGTTCAATCTCTTTTGTCTATGGACAAAACCCAAGCTGTGTGCTTTACTCTCCTACACGGGTACCACGAGGCCAATCTTGCATGAACAGCATTTGGAAAGGAGAGGAGACAGGTTATTTTTGGCCACTCAGATAAGGAAAGAAGTACAGCCTGAGGAAGACAGGGAAGAATTAGACATGCCTCAGTTGGCATTTATTGTCCAACAAGGGACAGGGGGAAGGTCAGATTGAAGAACCAGCAAGCGGGAGAATCACATATATCAGACCGAGCTCTTCTCCATGCTCCCAGCCCTTCTGCAGCCCAGGCCTGGCAAAGGGGACGTATCCTGACCATGGGGACCACGCTAAGTGGTCATGGAGAGGTGGCCTTAAGCACCACAGCGCTGGTGGGATCGTTCCCTTGTCCCACTGGGCCGGCTGGAAGGAGCAGCCCAGCGGCCTGGCGTGATCAACTCCCTCCTGGGTGACCTGGTAGCTGCGGCCACCAAGTGAATGCCATGGCCATTCACAGACCGTGGCAGCTTTAAAAACTACCAGCAAACCTCAGGGATAGCTGCAGTCCCTGACAAATGCCCCTCTCCCTGTGCCAAGCAGATCTTGGCACAAAAAAGAGCTTGGCCCGATAAACCGAGGGCTTCCCTTCAATGAAATCAATGCTGCCAGCCACGCTGAGCTTGTTTGAGGGCACACGTGCAGCTGGCACCGCACAGCACTGATGTGTTGGCCTTCAGCAGCGAGGAGAGCTGCCTCCTCCCCTCACAAATGGTTAAAGTGATGTGATCTCATGCAGGGAGGGGGGGCCCAGTGTGGTATCAAAAACCAGGTTCCTGCTGCCAGCTTGAAGCTGTCCCGTGCAAGGGACCCAACTTCTCCTTGGCCAAGCTGCTACAGAAGCGTATCTGCAAGAAACTTTGCATCGCAGCTCCTAATGGGACATGAGGAGAACAATTTTCATTTAAGACAACATCGGTCATGACTCGTTTGCCAGAACTGGAGGAGCAGTGACGTTTCTGTGCTCAACTACAAGGAGCCACGCCACCGTCTCTTCTCTTGCTACCTCATCAGAAATGGAAACTGAAAAAACCTGAAATATCCCAACAATTGCTGTCCCACTGTGTGCAGTCAGGTCTGAAGACCTCAGGGCTTGCAAACTGCTGAGGTCAGGCTGAGAGTCTCCCTCCAAATCCCAGGGAGGAGGGCTGAGCAAGAACCCAAATTGCTGTGACCTTCCCGGTGGCCTTGCTGTGTGATGGGGCGAACGCAATCTCCTCGAGGACTATACAATGCTGCCGCATTTTGTACTTTGTCTGCCACTCTCCAAGCTCTTTCTAAGCCTCAATTCCTTGAGCTATTTAATACTTTGATAAGATAGTCCAGTACAATCATTCCCCCTTTCTAAAGGGAGAAAAGGGGACAAAAATGGGAAGCATAAGTCCATGACAGTGGAAACGGGTCTCAGCAGGCTTGAGTTAGACCTTAGACTTGCCTTAGCAGCAAGTCCAGCCTTCCTCTTTTCTCTGCTGCTTCCTACAGGTCTGAGCTTGGATCTCTGAAGGTAAGCGAAACTGAAAGGAGGTTGCGGTCCTGTAACTCGAGCAGAAGGAGGAAGATAACACTCGACAGACAAAGCTTTTATTATATAAGCTTTAGGTCAGACCAAATTCTGCATCATGTGGGTCCTCGAATAGCACCATTTCCTTTAACAGAACTGTAGCAAGCATAAAATAATACTGACAGTTTTACATGACTGATGGTGGGGAAACTCTAAGATTAAGCAGCGACCACTTATTGGTCATTTAGCAACTAATTAAGATGCAGGTAAAAGGGATAAGCTCTGAACGAGACAGTTCATGGGCAGTCGACACCTGCAGCCAGCTCTGCATTATATATGTCCCTGGGGGCCTGACTCTGATACCACCATCACACCGCTACAACCCCACTAATTTTGGTGATTCAGGTGGGATCTCCGGGGGTTACCTGGTGCAACCACCCGCTCACAGCAGGGCTGGCCTCAAAGATGCACCCGACCTTGAAGCCAGACCCCACCGCTCAGAGTTTTAGTAATTACAGAGGGGAGGAGGGAGGGAGGGGGGAAGCAATTCCCAATCCAGCCGTCAAGCCGCAGGGACTTCCAGGTAGTCCGTTCCCCACCCTGGAAGGGATGTGATGAAACGTTCGTGCTGCACAAGCTGTTTCCTGCT
>NW_009198429.1:8954-32685 GCF_000690835.1 Fulmarus glacialis | reverse complement strand
GTAAAACCCACCACTGCGGCATCATGAATCTGGGTCAGCATCTTGATGCACCCCGTGGAAATGAGTCCTGCCTCGCTCCCTCTGCCCTGGCTCTGGCCGGGATATGCACTGGGATCGTCTTGTCTTCGTATCCCCTCGTTTGACAAGGATTTTCATCTGCTAGCCTTCACCCACAAAACACACCCACCCACCATTTTTTGGACGCATTCCCAAATTCATTTCAAACCCCAGCAGCCGCAGAGTGGACATTTTGAGCGGGTGAAATACAAAAGAAAATCCACATTGAACAACATGCCTTGCAGCTGGCATCTCAAGTGAACGAAATCATGGCGTGCCCCAGATTTGCTGCAACTGCCCTGGGAAAGGTTTTTCAAAAGCTACTGTCATGCGAGTGCTTCTGCTGCACTGCGTTCATTAAAATCTCCTCCTAATCTCCAGTGAATATTTGCCCAAGGCCCACAGCCCATGTCTTAAAATTGACATGAGATTGGAAGTCTCTGATAAAGGAAGACACGAGATAGCGGCAGCAAGAGATATCAAAGGTCAGAGTTGAAATATATTGCAGGTCCAAGCAGATTAGCCACCTCATTTTCAGCTGGTTCCCATCGGCACGCCACACTTCTCCCTAAATATTACAGACAGAAAATACACACAGGCTACAGTATCCGTGGGGCAAGGTCCAGCGCAGAGCTGAGACTCCGCTGCAGCTGCACCTCCCCTGCAGCAGCCTCGGGGAGGAGGTGCTGGGGTGTCCCGCCGGACATCAGGCACCGGCAGAGCCATCCCTGCTCCCTTCCCTGGGCTTGAGAGCCCTGGCATCTCATGGCTCCGTTGCAATGGAGCATGTTCTCCAAGCAGCCGTGTTTTCTCACTCAGCCAAAGGCCTGATGGACTCCTTTATATCAAAACCATCTCACAGTTGGGGAAAGGCCTGAAATCTTTTCCCCAAACTTTCAAAGGGCTCGTAGATTCATTTTCAGCTCACAGCCATTTCCATCTCTCGTCTCCCTGCTCTCCATCAGAAATATCAGTTACACGGGCAACCACCCCCCTACCATTACAGGCTGCGTCCTGCCTGACTGGGAAACACAGACGCCATCCCTCTGATCCTTCTGAGATAGTTGAGCCTCGATAGTAACAGGAAAGGAAAGCAATTCAGGGGAAAATTGTATACTCGTTCCCCACTGTCCCAGAGAAGATGTCCTCCAAACTCACCACTTCAGGCAAAAAAAAAAGGAAAAAAAAAAGGCATCGAAAAGACCACTTAAATCAAGGTAGTGAGGAGAAGTCCAGACACCTTTCTTGGCAAGACACTAGCAGACAAGAGTTCAAGAGCTGTACGCAAAAGGGGATTTTTGTGTTCGGCTGGTTTGATTTTTTTATTCCCCTTGGGCTCAGGGAGCTGGGCTGCACCAAGAATAACAGCTCAGGTCCCAGTTTCTCCGTCTCGTGAAAATAAGTCCCAAAGAACCTGACTTGAGGTAACGGCTCCCAAACAAAAACAGTTCTTTGAGTTGATTAGGCACGGTGTAATCTAGGATTTGGAGAAATTATTCTCTCCAAATGGAAACCTTTTTTAATGTTAAATGAACTAAAACATTCTTTTAAGTAGCATTTTGTTTTGTAGAATCTAACACCAGAAAAAAAGGAAAACAAAACCCGCACCAAACTTCTGCACAGTGTGACAGCCTGCAAAGCCTTATTTTTCATTTCCTAACCAAAATATTACCGTGAAAATGTTCAAAATCTTTAACACCCTACAGAGATATGGTAGTAGTCACTGACCATGCTTAATTCAAAATAATCATATC
This sequence comes from Fulmarus glacialis, assembly GCF_000690835.1. Lineage (NCBI taxonomy): Eukaryota > Metazoa > Chordata > Aves > Procellariiformes > Procellariidae > Fulmarus > Fulmarus glacialis. Next base: position 30,874 of record NW_009198429.1, on the reverse strand, counting down.
TGATCATTTTGAGTCACCAAAATTATACTGAAAATCTTGCAAAAGTAGGCATTTTGCAAGACTATCATTATTCTGCCCCTTAAATAAGCCTTATTAACAAGAAGAATCTAGGTGGCACTGCGATAGCCCGCTGCATGAAAGTTAATCAGAAGGAGCTAATTTCAGCTCCAATTTTCCTGTAACATTCTGCGGACTTGCTGGAAACGTTCATTCTCATACAGCCATTAAAAAAAGACTTTTAAAGAAGCTGATTGTCAGTTTAATCCGCATTTGAGATTATTATTTGTCTAGCTGAGGAGAACAGCCAGCTCGCATGCCACAGAGGACTAGCAAAGCAGAGGGCTCTCATGCCAGACAAGTCCAGATGAGATTTCCGAATCGATTTGAAAGGCCTGCCTGAATATAATTTCCTTCCTTATTTGGGAACTGCTAAAAGACAATCAATAGCTATACAGCCCCTTCATTTGTTTTAGCAGATTTTGGGGTAAGGAAGAAACATTGTTCTTAGCACAAAAATCCATCTGAATGGAACATGTTTGAAACAATCTGGAGCGCTAAAACTATTTTTATTAACAAGTTGTGGTAAGTCATTCTTTCCTGTGTGTCTGTTGGATGACATTAGTAAGAAGTAGCTCGTGGCAGGGCAGCAATCTAAACACCATGGATGATTTAAAAAATTTCTATTGTCAGGAAAGTTGAGAATCCGTCTGCTCCAATGCCTTCATCTTCACTGTGGTAGAGGCAGTTATTGAGGAAGAAACGAGGAGACAAACCATACCTTCCTCCACCCCAGCTGATGCTCCTCTGCTGCCCGCTATGGGATCACGGTCGAGCCCCCCGGCTTGTCCGGCTTTGCCCTGCCGTGGGCACAGTCCCATTGGAAAAGCACGCAGGCGAGGCTGTACTTCCCCGGGGGTCACATGCAGTGGTCGTACCCCTCTGCTTGCACGTGGGAGGAGAGCGAGAAGGGGAAACGGGTGCACAGAAATAGGGAAAAACCTAAGGCCGGGCGGGGATTCGCCTGGCACCCTGAGCAGGGACCTGTGTTCATTCCCCCCCATCTCCTGGGTGCCCTCCTTCTGCCTGGTGGCAAGAGGAGAGGGGATCCTCTGCTTCTTGTGGAGCCTTCACCTGCTGCCTTTGCCTCAGGGATGGTAAGGTGTGGCTCCACCAATCTATCTCCCTCTCACACTCCCTGATACTCCTTAACCTCTCCATTTCCTCCTTCAGCTCTGCCACCAGGCTGAGTAGATTACCTGATCTGGTGATACGGAACATATAACCAAATACAGTCAAAGGAAAAATATGGAACAGCAATTACTGAAGCTTATCAGCAACAATGGATAGTTTGAGCCTCATACCATCTTCTCCTTACCCCATCCCCTCTGCCCCAGCAACATTTCTCCCCCAGGCTGCCTTATAAAGAAGAAAAAAGTAACAGATGACTGCTATGAGTTTTCTCCTGTTAGGAAAAGCTCCTTCTGGAATACTCAGCATATCATAATATGCACAGTAGGGAGTTCCTCCAGCATGCCAGCAATTTTCAGTATCAATCAAAATACATAAAGCAACATGCAGAAATGCTGGAACGGCTTTCATTTCAGGTACTCCTGGAATGCAAAAGCAGTGTAATGCTTTTGCTGCTCACCTCTGTAATATTTTTCATTGCACAGAAAAGCCAGTCGTGCACTCATGTGCAATACGACCTTCCATGCTCATTAGAAGCTTTTCTCTAAGCTCATAATTCAGAAGCACTTTTCTTCATGCAACGTTACTTTCATAGCAAATGTCAGCTTTCTGCTCCTAGCCAGCCGCACAAGGATGGCTGCAGGAGGCTCATGTTGCACCGGGCAGGGGGAACGTTCCTCTACCTCGTGCAAGCCCCAACACCTTCTGCGGGAGCTCCACCGTATTACTTACAACAAAAATTTTAAAAAGGATTATAAATGAATTCGGTAAATAAAATCCTCCTAAGTTTTTTGGCCTGGAAACGTATTTTTTCAGATGTTGGCATCTGACATGGGTTAGAGCAAGAAATGGTGTGGACACAAGGACACACTCATGTTAGGCAGGAAGCTATAGTCACCTCCAGAGTTTCCAAGTTTGTGTCCTGATAAATACAAAAAGTCCAAATTTTAATTTTTCCTGCTAGCTAGAAATTCCTTTAAAAGAAATAAATTCAGAAGTGTGGAAATACCTCACTTCTACAACGGTATCACAATATAAAGCACTGCTGCCTTTGATGAGTTTTAATATTAACATTCCCTTTAATGTAAATAGACTGAGGGAAAAGTAATAGGAGCATTGCAGGTTGAAATGAAATGCCTTCGTCTCGTCAAATCAACGCGGGCTGGCACCGATCAGAACAAACCGAGGATGTTGAAGCGACCACGTGTCCCCTCCTGCCACCCCCTGAATGCTGGTGTGCTCCCACAACGTGTGTCGATTTTGACAGACTGAATTTTCTGATGCAAAGTGGTTCAGAGAAAAGCTCTGAGCCATCTCTGGGGACAGTAACTCCAAAGCCTCCACGCTGTGGCACACGTGTACACAGGCTGAGCGCTCTCCTGTCAGAAAACATGTACAAATTCAGTGCAAGGGGGGACAGAAGACATTTTACCAGGGTTGCAACAACCTCTTCCTTGCTTTTTATATCCCTATATAACAATTTCCTACTTGGATTGCAAGGGTTTTCTTTTTTTCCCTTAGCTCCAGACCGTGCGGATACTACCGCAACGTACACATTAAACAGTCGTTGGCAGTATATATGCACTGGTTGTCACATGGGGCTTTGCTCAATACAGCTGTTAGCTGGCCCAGCTGAACAATAAACATTTGAAGTATGGCAAATGTTCTTCGAGGGGGAAGGTTTGTTATTAATGTAAATACAAAAGGACTCTTGAAACAGCCCGATGACTTCAGCTTCACTTGAGGAGTGCCCAAAGTTATGAAGCTGGAGAATACAGAAGTTGAAAACCAAGACATTATTTCCCTGTTATTCAAGCAGTGAGAATTCATTTAAAAATATCTGTATGACCTCAGGGGAGTCACAACCACAGAACCCAGAAGATTAAAGAAAATAAGCTTAAAATACCTTCCTCACAGAGTCATGCATTTCTTTCCTGATCGTAAGAAGTGATGGGCAAACCTCAAAAGCTCCAGAGGTTTGGATACATCTCCAGAGCAGCTGATGCCTTATTAAAATCCCCCTCAGGGAAGATTTCTGCTCACATTTATTGGGAACAAGAAAAACGGTAAGGTTCGAGCTCATTCCCTTGCACTGCCAACCCAAGTCCTTCATTACCTGCTTGCCCTTGTTGATTCTCACTAACACAAATAATCAAGTCTCCACATCCAATACCAGTAGCAACAATGTTGGCCAAACCACAGAGGAGGTCAGAAGCTGTGAAGAGCCCACAGAAAGTTGTTCAGATGGCATTTTCTGTGGACAGAGCGTCCTGGGAGAGATTAAAACCATTGAGAGTCACAAAATAAAAGAAAATGCAAGAAGCAGGCTTTCTTGGAGGGTGCAGTTTTCCCCATCAGAGATATTCCTCCCATCATGCCAGACTACCAATAGCTGATTGCATTTGCACAGCAAGCCAGCAACTAGCTTTTTTAAATTTATATTTACTCTGAATTACATGCTTCCTGGTGTCAGCTTTAGAAGTAGATAAAACCTAGCTGCAGCAATAGCTTTCAAATTAGCTATCATCCATGCTTCAGTCAACAGAAACCTTTAATTAAAGCATTGAGTTACACAGGTTCTGGTTACCATATAACTAGCAACATCTTCAAATATTTGGATTGTAAACAATCTTTCTAACTTGGAGACAGGCATCATCTTTCCTACTTCATGTTGAAGGTTTTGCAGGCATTTTGTAGGTGTCTGGCAATAGGGAATGACAGAAGGAAGTGCTGATAAGGTGCTGCAGCTCAGCAATAAGGTAGTGCAGGAAAAATACAGTAGATATGTAATGGTTTGTGATCTTTTATTTTTCTTAGTTTTGGAACAAACTCTGCACTTGTATTATCGCAGACCTGGATTTGATTGTACACCAAGCCATGAAGCTCATTTATGCTCTGGTTGAAAGTACAGAAAGATGCTGATTTTACAGTACTTACTATCCCGCTGCTTTTAATGGTGTAGAGCTATTTATTTATGTGCGATATTGTAAGCATCCTTTTAATCTTGCTCTTCAGTTTCAGGAGAGAGGACTTGCATATTAAAAAAGAGCACTGGGCATTAGGAAAAGTATTTATGGAGGGAAAGAACAACTAAAGAGATTCCTATTAGCTAGATGAAAAACATTAAATGTGCTAAATCTGTAAGTATTCTGATTAGTATGCAATAGGTATCTGCTCAATCTAAATAGACTGAGCCTGCTAAAACCCTCCACAGGCCAGATCTAAAATGGTATTTAGACAGCCTATTAAGTAACTTTGAATTCTTATTTATATCAAAGCAATAGAATTTTGTATACAAAGAGGTATCTGTATTTTTGTGTATAAGGTATCTGCTTTACAAGTATCATAGTATCTATAAGTATCTACTACGAATGATTTCTGCCCCTTATTCCTCTACCTTCAGTCACAAAGTATAAGCCTGTTGTCTTATAATCCAATACCAAAATATGTGTCAAGCAGGATCCCTCACGAAAGAGTGGACAAGAGAAGCAGCAGAGCAGAAGCCCGTAGGTGCCCATGGAGCGAGCAGCAGATCAGGAAAGCCATATTCTGTTATCAGATCCAAAACCTGCCTGCTTTTGGGCTCTGGGCAAATCCCCGGAGGCTGTATTTTCAGATTACTCAGATACCTCGAGGTACAGATAAATACTCAGTGGGATTCAGCTTAATCTTCACTGAAACCCTCAAGCACCTACCCATTTAATCACTGGGGGGATAAAATACCAAAGGCTTCCTTTCCTGATGCTAGACATATGGCTATCTTTAGAAATCCTGCCCTCATCCAAAACTATGAAGTAATTATATTTACCCATTCCAAAAAGCGCTTTGAGGTCTCTGGGTTTAGGTTTCATTTTAATAAAGCATTTCAGCAGGGGTGAAGCATCCAAGTTTAAAGCTGTGACCCAAAATGGAGTGTCTACCTGCCACAAAGCCCTGGAGGAACATACGTTCATGAGATCCCTGTTAGACCGCAAGTTCATCAGGTTCATCAGAAAGCCTCTGCACGACGAGAGCTGCCCTAGGGGAACCTGATACTACCCACCCTAAGCCTCAGCTATAACCTAGATGTCTCCTCCATCTTCCACTCTCCTTGAGAGACAAATCCAGCAGGCATGTCTGCCCTCTCCTATGGTCATTATCTCTCAAAAATGAAACTTTAGGAATGTCACCTCCTCCCCTAACCTTTGTATATTAACTGCATTTTTATAGCAGCTGACTGGGAAGCGGAGATTCAGCACCTTTTGCAGCCCATCTCCTACCTTCTCATGGGGCATTTAATTGCCCAAATGCAGTCCAGGAAGAGAGTTGGTGAAGAAGGGAAACAGAGACAAGAACAGCTCTTCACCTCTCCCCTTGGAGCTCTGTCACCATGCAGTAAAAAATTCACCGTTCATGGGACTAGATAGAAAGAGGGACAGAACGAGCATGGAGGGGACATCAGTCTGGAGCCTGGTCAGCACGGACTGGTCCCCACTTCCGAGGCTGTGTTTGGGTTTTAATCAATGAGCACTCAAAGTTAAGTGTCTAAACAGCCACTGAAGGAGCTCTGATCTGGGCCAATGCCTAAGAGGATGCAACAGAGATTGCCTCATTAAGAACCACACGGCACAAAGTGCCCTATTTTGCAGGGCTAGGCATGAGGCACATTGCCTTGGAAGGTTTTCAAAGGGTTACGGTATGATCCAAAGCCCATTCATCTCAATGGGAAGTTTTTCACTGACTCATCAAGGTTGGATCAAGTCATTATGGCAATAGATCTTGTTATAGGCAGAGACACATCCCCGATTCTGAGCGCCCAGCATGCTGCCATGCATACATTTCTGTATTAGGCCATAGGACAGGCAAATGATATGAATATTGTTATTCTTCCAGTAAAGTATCCCACAGCCACACAACCGCTCCACTTCCAGCATCACCCTTAGGCAGTTAACATTTACTTGCAGGAGGTGTCATTCGATACACCCAAATATTTCTCTGTGCTTGTGGGCTCCCTACAACAGGTATACTTCTGTTTGTTTTGTTTTGGGTTTTTTTTGTGACCTGCACGTTTAAATCCTTAATCACTGTATTGGTTAAAGAAGCAAGAATGCATTTTGTGTTCAAAACAGTGCAGATATCGCTAGGAAGGCCCCCCTCCTCTAATTAAAACCATCCATTTGCTGTTTGCGTATAGAGAAACATAACACAGCAGGAAACAACTGTCATATCAAATACTCCTTTATGGTAATTGTGGTTAAATACTGACTTTTTAATGGTAACATACTTACACAGGTTTGGCAACAGATGCAAAAGTAAGTAATCATTTTTTCTGGAGGGCTACCAAAATGGCAGAATTCCCAAGTCAATCAGTCCGCCCAGGGACTGGGAATGCAGAAAGCAATTTAGTGCTGCAAGGAATATGACAATCTATTTATAATGGCACAGTGTGCGAGGCTGAGAGGAGAAACTGCAGCTGTCGTATAAGGATTATAAGTGACTGATTGTTTCTAACAAAATGTATTGATATATCAGAAGGAAGTACAAGTTGAGCTGCCTGGCTGATTCTCTTTCCATTGTACAGGTGTGGTGCCAGCTTGAAAGAAATCAGGCACTACAGCTAAAAATGCCATTTTGTGATCTCCCCCTTGACATGAGTAGCCTTTGTCAACTCTCTTGGGGACTTACTGCATCGGAGCCCATCCAGCCTTTGTTAAAATGAACAGAAAGGCTAGCCCAGTTTCAGAAGACACCGCGGGACCATCCTGAAGGATAAAGAGCATCCCTAAGTGTTAAATAATAGTCCTGCCTCTTCAGTTCTTGAAAAAGCTTTGCTTCCTGTTTCCTTATTTATTTCTTTTCCAGCTGCTGTATGTATTTCTATGGGCTGTTAAATAACAGTCCTTCCATCCTATGGGAAGGCTGTTTGCCAGTGCAGAAAAGCAAATGATTCCTGCATTCTATGTACAGCACATTACACATACAAGATGTTATAAAGACTATTATGTTTAGGATCAAGGACACAAAAGTTAGCAAACAGCACAATTATGAGAGCACCCAAAGCCACGGGACTTTGGAGAACCCATGATCCAGCAGCTGACCGACTCCCAGGAGACTCAGGCCCATGCTGTGCTTCCCACCCCAGTTTGAAAGGGCCCAAGGACTACAGCAGCAGCAGGATGGGACTTCTCTAGCAGCGTATTCAAGGCCCTACATCCTTTGTAAAGACCGAAACAGAAAATAGGCTTAGTGAAATGTGCTTTATCAACTAGGATGCTAAGCATGATCTTGCTGTTAATATAAGCAAGGGGACTTTTCACTCGCTGATGTGGTTAACCATAGTGCAGGGTGTAGTCTACCTCCTTTTTTTCCCTGCAAGAAGATAATCCAGGCCTGATGGCTTCTTTCCTACACTCTTATCTACTACATAGTCATCTGAAATCTGGGGGACAGAGAGAATAGTCTGATGAGAAACCTCTTGCATGTAAATAGCTGTATTTTACACCTTTTATGCCCTTGGATCATGCGTTTTCCATGGTTGTGTGGGCACACTCATCCTAGAGCAACGGGAAGAAACCTAGTCCTCAGCTTAGGCATCCCACTACCCTGACTTCCTCAAAGCCAAAAATCAGCAGACATTTAGGAACCCTCAGGTCTCTTGATTATAGAAATTCAGGACTGAAAACCACACCCAAACAATTAACCTGTCCCCCGCTGCTTTGCCTTTCTGCATCACCTTGTGATCATTCTTTGACACGTGAAGGTCTGGTGCACACACTGAGGCTGTCTGGCCAGTAGTGGTTACTCCATCGGGCTGGTTTTGGCTAGCACTGTATGTCTTGAATACGTGCCATTTCCACACATTTTTTCATGCAGCTGGAAGAAACCCCTGATTATGTGGTAGCACCAGCTAGCGACACACAGAGACAACACCACACAAGGTGGGGGGGTCACCCCAGCATTGAGACAAAGATGAAGCAGACAGCAGCACATTGTAAAGGAATAGATCAGGTACCAGACTGCTGCAATTCAGCCACCAGCAGTCCTTCATTTTCATCTTGCTCTAGCATGGGAAGTCACTTATATGCACAAACCCTGCACCTGGAAGAGGGGTTTTTTTGTGCTCTTTGTAAAGAAGTTTTTTGCTCTCTGCGTCGTGCAGACAGCTGCAGCAATATGACTCTACCTGCTCTCCCAGCCCTGCCCAGTGGCACGGGGGGAAAATAATTTTTTGTTACACCCTAGATGGGCAGCCAGGGCATGGGAATAAGAGATATATAGATATAGATATACACACACAGACAGAGTCCTAGCAGACTGTATTCTTTCTGTGTAAAAAAGGTGCATTTATACAGCACCTTTCATCAGGGATCTTGAAGCACTTTGAAATACCAAACATCACCAGGCCCCTGTAAGAGCTGGGGTAGTCAAGGGAAACTGGGAGAGAGCTCTTAAAATGCCTTGTTTCAGCAGGCTGGTGTAAGAGCAAGAAACTATCTAGGCATCCTGAGAAACAGCGTGTGGGGCTTCACGGGATTTTTGACTTTAGAAAGTTTCCATTTGCAACTTTCAAAACTTTCTCTTTTAAAACATCTATTAAAAAATAATTTAAACTATGTTCAGAGACAAAACCCTAATTCTGGTACCCTCTGGAAACCTCAGGCCAGCTCCACAGCTCTGCTGCATGCACTAATGCTCTCCAGCCATTGCCAAGATACACCAGCACGCACATAGATGGTCTGAATACATCAAGCAGTGATAACAAGAAGCCAATGCAATTATTCTTTACTGTTCAACACTGAAGAATGAATTAAAGCAATGCTTTAAAATTGAAACTAACTAATTTATACCATTAAGAGGTACCTTTACCCTTTCAGATTAGTGTAATGAGGCCTTTCTGCAATTAAAATTAGACCTAATAGGTTTTCAGTAACTAAATAAAACTAAATCAAAGACTTAAATATAGCTACCCTTTGGCCTCATCTAAACTGTGGGACCTGGGAGCTTGCAGGACTATGTATGTCCCCCCTCCATGCTAGAAGGGGCCCAGGTTTGTAGGATTTTCTCTTCTTCCCCCTCTCAACAGCCTTGTTTGTATGTGAAAGAAAAGCAATCGCATAGGCCAGAAGCCAGCTTCAGCATGCTCCAGCCAGGTTCATTGGGCACCTGCAGAGCATTTTGTGCCCCACAGTTTAGCCATGGCCCCTACAAGTTGCCATGCCAGACCAGAAGCTGAAAGAGCATGATTTCTTCAGTCCATCACAATATGTGGCAAGAGGACATCACTCGAGGAGGATGAGAAGCAGGAACATACAGCAGTTGGGGATTGCTATAAACAGTTAAGGTGAAACGCTAGTTCTGAGTGCTATGAGAAAGCCCCCAGCAATCCCTGCTCTATGGTTCCCTCCCCAAATTGCATGCACCCCCAACCCTTTCCTGAAGCCAAAGGACAGAAAGAAAGCCTTTGCCCACATCTTAGAGTCCATCCTCCCTGAGAAATTTTCCTCTTTACGCTACTATCTTCAGGTACACGATCATAGCAAAAACATCTGGCACAGCATCCGCTTTGTCCTTAAATCCAAGAGCTTCACCCCACAAGACTTCCCAATTGCTCCCGAAAAGAGAGGCCAACAGTTACGACCAACCCTTCCATTGGGGTGAACAGGTGCAATGAAGTATGGAAATTTCCAGCAGCAGGTAAGTACCCCATGGATTCAGGTCTTCATTGCAGCTAAAGGTACTGACAGCGACCTTGCGTTAGCAGTATCTTGCTTCTGCACCGCATCAGCGGTTAAAGCCAGGGAGAGAGGATGAACAACCCTTCATATTAAGAAACCTGGAAGCACTCTGATAAGGAATGCCCACACCAAGATGAAGGTGACTTCATTTTAGTAGCTGGATCCTGCACATATCTCTTCAAGTGCAGTCTTTTTATTAGTCATATTTTGATGGGTGCCAAGAATCTAGCTACAAAGAACACTGTATAACTCAGACATGGAAAAAGTTAGTTCTTTGTGGTATCGCATTTTAGATGAAAAACCACTTCCTCTCCTGCATAGCAAAGCAAGAAAGCGTAGGCTTCGGTTTTATCAGTCATTGCATCTGCGCCTTCTTAACAAGCTTAAAGTCTGTAAGCCAAAAATGTGAGGTTCGTGGTCTGAATCTTTCCCTCTTTTACATTCATGTAAATTTGAAACATCTATAGCTTTGTTGGAGTTTACAGTGGTGGAAATGATGAATGCTGGAATTTTGTCTTCTTCATTCAAGAAGAATGAGTTGTTTCACAGAATAATACGCTTGCACTTGAGGAGGCTCAGAAGTTATTTCTCAAACTATACCAGCAAACTACATTAAGTTTCAATCTGCTGCTGCGCATGGGTTCAGGGTGGTTTGCAGGCGAGTTTTTGGCTCTGGGCTAACAGCACGGCTCTGCAGTGACGGTGGTCCCCGGGGAAGAAGCAGCATTGACTGTTGCTCACAACCCTTCTGGCTGGTCCCTTGTGGTCACAGCTACAGCCTGGCTTGACCATTTAAAGAACCAACCTTTTCCTCTTCTGACACTTGTTACTACTTCCACTTACTGTTACTGCAGCAGAAAAACACAAATATTCATTTTAAGGTTATCTTTATACCCTGAATTTTCACTAGGAGAGTAAAACAGGTGACAGTGGGCAGATGTACTTTTCTATCCTTTATCTCATGCTACTTCTTACACATTCATGTACCTTCAGGAGGGGCATTACTTCTCCAGTGCCTTTCCCCAGTTGAGCTAAGTTTAATTCTCAGTGTATTTCTGTGGTCATCCCTATCTTCTTTATCTGGCTGTCTGCTTAGCTAGCTGTCTGGTTTGATATTTCTAGTTTGCACTTAACCAGGCTGGATATTTCCCCTTTGTCTTTCCCCATAGTCATATGCATCAATCAGAGCTTTTTTCTTGCTTTTGCAGCAGATAGGGAATAAATACAGATGAAGCCACGCTTAGCAATGCTTCCAAAGAAGAAACCTACACCACACAAGATGTTCTGGCTACATCAACCTTAAGATGTGGTAACAATCTGAAATAGCATGTAGGCCTATAAAGTATTTAAAAAAAAAAAAAAAGTAATAACATCTTGTACTTATGTAAGAAAACCGTTGAGCTCTTAGTAGGAACTACAGTATGGCTAATAACAACATATCCCTGTGAGCTAAAGGCCTGTTTTTTATTATAATCATTTAATTGATGGATAATTTCAGTTGTAGAAAAGGCAAAATCATTTATACAGAAATTACACACATTTTGGTAGCAGAATAGGAAACACTGCCCAGGTGACCTTCTTTAAGAATGAGATTTACACATTCATAAGCTATTAATAACTGGCATAATTGTTGATGGTATTTAATTCATTGATTTTAATAAAGTATGACAATAGCTGATGAACATTTCACTAGAATGTCACTGCTATCGCTTTCCCTCTGGCAGCTCAGCTTTCCAGTGTTCAGAAAACAGTTTCAGCATTCCCATTTGAGTTTTTCAATAATGAATCTCAGATCTCTAGTCAGCCCAGGATATCATATTACCAGTCTTTTTCAGAAACATCATCATTCACACATCCTGCACCTATTGACTAAGTAGAAGGCAAAAACATCCGTCACTGGAGTTACTGTCTCGCACACAGCTGCCACTTGTAGGAAAGGGGGATCCAATGCTTCTTTCCCAGTCTCCAGTCATTTCCATCTCTGATTTCTGACATGGTACACATTTGTTGGATGACACCCTCCAACTTTGTTTGGCCCAGAATTTTGCCCTTACAAGCCTGAGACACCAAAACCCTTGGCCTGTTTCTATGATTACCGAACAGTCTCTCTACCATGCTGCTGATGTTTCATACTCAAAGTTGTATTTTATAATAATATTTTGTCTAAGGTTATTTTATATAAAAGGTTGAGCTCTGGGGAAAGTTTAAACCGTACCCCTCCAGGAATTACTGAGTTTGTTGACTGTGAGGAGAAAAAAAAACCACCAAATTTTCAAACTTTTTAGAAACATTTTAAACAAGTGCAACTAATTAAAGCCTGATCAAAGCCAAGTGAAGCCCTCTGGAGCAGCTGCATTCCCTGTATTTGTGAAAATCAGGCCATTTAGATAATTATTTAAATAAGGAGTATTGGAACTGAGCCAAAGCCCTTTGAAATCAATAGGACTTTTTCATGACTTCAATGCAATTTGTATCATAGCTTTAGAAAAATGACCTTTTTTATTTAATTCATGGTTGCTACTGACTGGTGCAATATAGACTGAGATTTTTCAGTCGCAAAATCTACATAGGGTGTATAAATTCACACAGAATTGTTTAGGTTGAAAGAGACCTCTTGAGATCATGTAGTCCAACCCCCCAGCTCAAGTAGGGCCAGATAGAGCAGGTTGCCTGAGAACATGTCCAGTCGCGTTTTGAGTATCTCAAAGGATGGAGATTCCACAACCCCTCTGGGCAACCTGTGCCAGTGTTTGACTACCCTCACAATAAAAAAAAAAATACAGAAAAACATTTACTGCTTTCCCCTTGTTCACCAAGCTAGTCATCTCACTGTAGAAGGCAACATGGTTGCTCAAGCATGATTTTGTCTTTGTAAATCCATGCTGACAACATCCAATCACCTTCTTGTCCTTCATGTGTTTGGAAATGCCTTCCAGGAAGATTTTCTCCATCACCTTCCCAGCGATTGAGGTGTGGCTGACCAGCCTGCAGCTCCCCAGATTTCCTTCCTGCCTTTCTTGAATATAGGAGTGATATTTGCTTTCAGTCTTCAGGAACCTCTCCCAGTCATAATGACCATTCAACATAGTCAAAGATAATCAAGAGTGGCCTCGCAATGACACCAGCCAGCTCCCTCAGCACTCATGGGTGCAACATATCAGGCCTCACGGGTGCACGTCCAGTATGTTTAAGTGCTCCCTAGTCTGATCCTCCTTCACTGAGGGTAAGTCCTCCTTGTTCCAGACTTTCCCTCTGGTCTCAGGGGCCTGGGATTCCCGAAGGCTAATTTTACTGGTCAAGTCTGAGGCAAAGACGACCTCAGCCTTTTCCATGTCATTTATCACCAGTTCCCCTGCCCCATTCAGCAGCAGCTCCATGTTTTCCCAAGTCTTCCTTTTGCTTTTTATGTACCTTTAGAAGTCTTTCTTGTTGCCCTTCACATCCCTTGCCAGATTCAACTGCAGGCTGGCCTTGGCTTTCCTAATCCTATCCCTGCATGATCAAGAGAACAATTCTATACTCCTTCCGGGTCACCTGCCTCTGTTTCCACCTCTTGTACACTTCCTTTTTATGTCCAAGTTCAGTTAGGAGCTCCTTGCACATCCATGCAGGCCTCCTGCTGCCCTTTGCTCATTTTCCTACTTTTCAGGATGGTGCTTTCTTGAGCTTGGAGGAGGTGATCCTTGAATATCACCCAGCTCTCTTGGACCCCTTGTCTCTCCAGGGCTGTGTCCCATGGGATTCTTCCAAGCAGGTCTCTTAAGAGGTTGAAGTCTGCTATCCAGAAATCCAGGGCTACGTTTTGCCCTGCTCCCTCCTCTCATAGTTATATGGAGATGAACTCCACCATCTCATAGTTATTGCAGTCTAGGCTGCCTTTGACTTACGTCCCAGACCAGTTCTTCCTTGTCTGTAAGTATCAGGTCCAGGAAATCACCCTTCCCTGTTGGCTCCTTGATTACCTGTGCCAGGAGGTTGTCGTCAGTGCACTCCAGAAACCTCCTGGATTGCTTGTCCCCTGCTATATTATCCTTCCACCAGATATCGGGGTGGGTCCCCTATGAGGACAAGGGCCTATGAACGTGAGGCTTCTTTCAGTTGTTTGAAGGCCTCATCTACTGCTTCTTCCTAATCAGGAGGTCCATAGCAGATACCCACTATAACAGCACCCATATTGGACTGCCTGCTAATCTTGACCCATAAACTCTTGACCTACTCCTGGCCCATTCCAAGGCAAAAGTTGTCAAAAATCATTTTACAAGTCCCTATAAATAAGAAAGGACTATATTGTTGTAGCCATTTCTACTTTAAAAAAAACCCCAAACCAAACCAAACCAAACAACCCAAACACCCCAAAGCATGAACATGCAACTCCACAACTGAGTGCACTCTTCCAGATTACAAAGGTACACCGTAGAAGTTCACGGTGCCAGGTCAACCTTCAGTTTTGGAACCTCTTGCCTGGTAACACTCTAGTGTGTGACTAAACACTCAAAGACTGCTTAACTCAGAGTTAAGGTTTTCTACCTGGCCTCCAAGAACAAGGAACTTAACAGTGATGCTGCAGGCCTGAACTAAACCCCACCTAAACGTTTCACGTTAGAAGGGGAAGTGAGTTTTGGAGAGATACAGACCATGAGTGTGATAAATTGGGAAGGCGCTCTGGAGGCAGTCTGTGCTGAGCTGTGCAAGTACAAGTGTTGGCAGAGCTGGTGATTTCACAGCGAGTCCAACATGTCCTGAGAGATTGCCGCTGTTGTACATGGCACTGTGCTAGAGGATCCTGCACATGCAGTGAGCCACACATCCTCTGAGGCCACCAGCACCAGGACAACATGCCTGGGACTCCAGCCCTGCTAGCTATTATCCAGAAGTTGTAACCAGGGTCTGCAGAGAGTCCACACCACCACGCCAGTCCATAGTGACAAGTCAGCTCCAAGGTCAAGCTAGAAAGTCAAATCCAGGAGTCAGGATCTGGCCCTGAATCAACAGGGCACCTGCTCAGGCAGGACCAAGGGCAGGAGCAGGCTAAGGAAGCACTGCCAAGTAAAGGGAGCTGAGGCCTGCAGCCAGAGCTGTCTGGATTAGAGCAGGGTTTCCTCTAAGAGCTCGCCCCAGGGCTGGAGAGCTGTGGCCCCCCAGCCAACCCACCTGGAAAGGGGAGAAAGCTCAGTGCCAACACACCCTCAGAAGGAGGCAGGCAATCCAGAGACATCTGGACTTAGGGCAGCCTTCCTATTTGTGAGGCAGCGTTTATTTGCCACGAGGGAAGATTGCTATTTTCCTTTAATTTTGACACAGTGAGATCCCTCTCAGGTCTTGTTTCTATGCTTTTCAGCCTCTCCCTTACTTCAGAGGGCTATTTTCTGATGCTCTAATAATAGATCATGCTGTAATTCTCATGACTAACACATAATTCTTAATGCAATCCAGGTCCTACCTCTGCTTGTCTGGAGTTCAATCTTGACTGTCTAGCAATTGCTGGAAATGAAACTCAGACAGAAACTAAGCAATGCTTGACTGAGCATAGAATTTATTATTCAACTCCCTGCTACTATTACATATGGCTCAATTATCATCTCCTGCCTCTTTCAGAAATCTGGATATGCACAATGATAGATATTACCGAGACCTCACAAGAAACAGTCATACCATGCCTGAATCCAATGCTCTTCCTTTGGTTTCTGTCTCACTCCTGTATGCTAGTTCACCGTTTTTTAAGAATCTGAATTATTGCAAGTCCCAGTTGGCTGATTTCCCCAAATACTGTTGCCTTGGTTAAAGACCCACTTTACAGATAATTTGAATCTAAAGGTTTCTACTGCATATTAGTCTGACGCCTCAGTTTGCCCATTTGACTAGCATTTTTAAAGACTTAATAGCTGTTTTACTGCATCGTTATCAGGAGGTTTTAGAAGAAAGAGCTCCACGGCTTTCTCCAGCCAGGAGGAAGTGTGATTCGTGCAGTCCAGCATTACACAATGACCTTTTAGCAGATGGAAAAGAAAGGGCAGGTAGAGGACTGCATCACAACTGTACGTTTTTTATAAGGTTATATATAAGATATTATATAAAATCTGACTATCCATTTACAGATAATATGTAACATGAAATATCAATACATATATAAAAATTGTATTGATTCCTCCCTCTCCAGCCCTCTTGTTTATTTAAAGATTTCACAGGGACATCTGTATTTTTGGAAAGTGCTTTAAGGCATTCCTTGTAAATATGCTGCAAATATGGAAATTGATTCATTGATTGACCTCGTTGTGAGGCTAGTGTTAATAAAACTCATTGGCAAGTTATCAAGAGACATAACACAATGCCATCTATGTCCTTTCCGCAAGAGGCAGAAGCACTTTTCCTGACTCTCTGCGATAGCTCATTTGCAAGTCTCAAGGTCACAGTGGCTAAATCTCCATCACCCGTTACTGTCTATCCTTGATTTGTCTCGCTGCTTGCTGTTTAACCAGCAGTGATGGAAGCCAGCAATCAGAGCATGGAGGCTTACCAGCAAAAGCATGTCTGGTGTATACTGAGGCTACACAAAAATAAGGTATGTTCCCACTGCTGTAGAAGTGGCCCCTTCCTGTTGTGACGCTGACATGAGGCTGCTCAGCACCAGGCAACACCAAGCTCTGCATCACAGGGACAACGCGGCAACCCCTCGGGTGCCCGCATCCCATTCCCAGGGCAGGTGAGAGCTTGGGTCCCATCTTCCACCAGCCTTCAAAGGAAACAGAACTCCAAAGTCAGGGAATTGTTGCCTGATCTTTGCTCTTAGGCAAAGATTTTATATTATTTTTCTACTGCTCTGTTTTCCAGTGTGATGGCTATCTGATACTGTGATGGTAAGCAATGTCATGACAAGCTGGAATGGTGCCTCAGACGCTTCCTCTGCCGTTCATGATCTCATCTCCTAACTGTTAGAATTTAAGACTAATGAAACCATCTGATCACTTAAACTAGCTTGTAAACTATCACAGCTCCATTTTATATTATTTTTCTACTGCTCTGTTTTCCAGTGTGATGGCTATCTGATACTGTGATGGTAAGCAATGTCATGACAAGCTGGAATGGTGCCTCAGACGCTTCCTCTGCCGTTCATGATCTCATCTCCTAACTGTTAGAATTTAAGACTAATGAAACCATCTGATCACTTAAACTAGCTTGTAAACTATCACAGCTCCTTCAAGATATTTATTGCTGAACCCACTAATCCGTATGAACAATCGGTATATATTTGTTTCCTAAAAGACAGCCTGTCTTGTTATGAAGACACCCAGAGATGAGAATCCACTGCTGCCATTAGCAGTTTTCCCAGTGACTGATCAACACAGACCAGTAAAAACATTTTCTTAACTTTTACTTTAAATGGCCTCAGCTCTCAGTCAATGATTTCTCTTTCAGGTTTTTTCCACTAAATTCAATATCTGTTTAGATTCAATACCTGCTATATTCCCTGTGTATTGGGTTTATACATCATAACCAGGGAACCTCTTGATCTTATTTTTTGACGAGTGAAGCGTGATGAGTTCTTCGAACTCTCTTTGGACAGCATTTTCTCCAAATGCGAGAATCATTTCCTAGGTATTTTTCTGCTCATCTTTTTCCACACATTTTCTTTAAATGAGATCAACAGAAACGGACAGACTGTTTCACTGTTGTGCCCACCAGTATCATAAGTCACCACTCTCCACAATTTAACCTCCCTGTCTATAAGCTTAAAAGCCTCATTCGACTTTCTGCCACATTATCAGATTGGAGCTTGTGTTCACTTATCCCTAAATCCTTTTAAGGGTTGCTACTTCCCACAATATTATTATTCATTGTATAAGGCTTGTCTGCATTTCCCCGTGTTCATTACTTTGCAAATGGCTGTAAAACATACTTTGTTTGATTGGGGCACGCTAAGAAAGAAATCCACACTGCTCAGTGTAGCTGAAAAATCCTTAGCGTAATTTACCAGCGCTAGTCAGGAAAAAAGTGTTGAACTGGAATTTCCCTTGGAGTTTCCCTAACCCAAATGTTTTGGGAAAACAGTTCAATTCAACAAAGTCGCAATAGAAACCAGGCACAATATCATAGAAATGGGAGCCACAAGGCTTCCAGGGGTCTTCACCCCTGCTTTCCTGCATGGGAAATGTAAAAAGTTATGAACTTCATTCCAAATCAGAGCCTTCCAACTCCACCAACCTACAACAAAACCTGATTTTGAAGTCCGAGTCCTCTGCGAAACAGGATCACCTTTCCCCAGACCTCCATCACTTGCCCCTCTACCAATCTGTGTCATCTGCAGCTTCTTGCTAGCAAACTGGAAAATCCATTGTTTACATGGAGAGTAACATAAGGAACATCTCCAATGTCTTTTTAATCTATTTTGAATGTAGTTTAGCAGCCGGAGACAAGGAGCTGAGCCAACTGAAGAAGCTCAGCCAACTCTGTGGGCCATCAGCAAGTGATGATTCTTGTTTCCAGAGTAGGAAATCCTACACTATTTGTTTCTGTTTACCCTTCTGGTTGTTTCTCCTCATTAATATTCCTGAAAATGGTGTCAGTTAGCTTGCCTTGTATTGTATTTCCGTATACTCAGGATGATAATGCTCAGGGTTATATTCTCCACCAATATAAATGAGTATATTATTCATTGATGCTTTGTGTCAACTTTACCAGTACCTTGAGATTCAGGGAAGAAAACAGAACTGACAGCAGCTAACTTTTTCTTTTCAAATAAAAGACTATTCACAGTGGTTCCAAGTTCTCCTAGTTTGAACACAGATGCTAATCAGGCATGTATTTTGACACACATAACCGTACCACGTAGACATTGAAATAAGGATCAGACAAGGCCATGAATAACTAGTCCCTCAGTGGAAGTGTATTCTGTGTTTGTAATTTGTTTTTAGCAGGTGTTTTGGAAGTCTTTTTCCTCTCCCTTTCTCCATTCCCTTTTTCCTTAGCGTATTTCCTCTCTTTTAGCACTTGATCAGCAGCAGCAGCTCACCCTGGAGCAGAAAACTTAATCTGCTAAGGAGTACTGATGAGAAACCCTCCTCTACTCCCTTTAGACAAACTAACCTGAGCAGGACTCGTTAGATGGTAGTTGTCCAGGATGTGAGAGCCCAAACAGACACCCCATGGAGTTAGTTGTCGCAGGCAGTAAGGCTGCCAATTTGCAAAACAATCCTTCTTCTCCAAACGAAGATGAGGCTCAGGATAAGCATGGCTAAGCCACAGCTTTGTCACAGACCTCCTATATATACTGGCATCACTGCTTGTTCTCAGCCAGGGAGGGGTAACAGGATTCCCGGGATAATCCGTTTCAATTACTAGCTTTTGGAGCTTCTGGTGGCCTTTCACTACACATTTATCCATGTGTGCACAGTGGGGCCTCCAGCACATTCATGGATCCCATGCACCCTCTGGTCCCCGTTGCACAGAGGTAGCATTACAAAGGTAATCCAAAACCAGCCAAAGTCAAAGGGAGCCTAAAAGGGTCCTTCCAATCAGGCCTGAATAAAGAAGATTAAAGAAACAAATATTCAAGAATTACAAAAAGGACATGTTACCATTTCTGATCCCTGTTGATATGACAAGAAAAATATGTAGAAAGGCTGTATCTGTGCACACAGCTTAACCTACTGTTTGAACTCCGAAGGGTCTTTAACACAGCCCAAGTCGCAGGTAAGTCTCTGCTCTGCTTTAAACGAGTTACACACCTCAACTCTGCCCCTCTGGGAACACTGAATCAGTACTCAAGCCCAGGGTCCATGAGGAGCAGCCAGGACTCCAGTCCTGAGCAAATGCTTCTTTGTACATGTTGTTTGTTCACGTAAAACTTTGTCCTGGATGCCAAACGTGTAAGCAAACTGCACCCTTCTGCTCCCCTAAATACCTTAGCCGGCATTTTAAGCAGTGTTGCTCCCAGAGGCTGCCCCAAGCTCTGCACACACATGATTGCCGCAGCCTCCCAGGATGGCTTGTGGACTTTCTTTGTAGGGGAGGGAAGAGCCCCAGAAACATGTGCAGAAGGTGGGAATGTGGCAGAAGGGGGACAAATATTTGTAAGCAGTTTCATTCATCACCCAGGAGATATGAAACAGCAGGAGCAATGAAACAGGTATGCCAGTTCCCTCTTCAAAAGTGCTTGCAAATAATACTTGTCTCACCCCTTGTCACCTCCCAGACCAAAGCCAGGAAGCAAGAGCACTAGCCAGCTCCTTCACATCAGTTGAATCCATGTTCTGCAATACCACTGCCACCTCTTATATATTCCAAGACTTTGTTATTTTAAAATACTTAAACCTTAATCTCTTCTATTTCCCTTGAAAGACCATCAGGAAGACTTGTCAGCAACTTAGAATGGGAGAAAGAAGTGGATTGTTAACACCGATAACACTTGCTGCGAGGCTACACTTCACATGAATAAGGTGCGAGATCTGAATGCAAATATGTGGCTCTGGCTTCTATGTGAGAGAGCTCAAGACTAGCCACTGAAGGCATGACTGTGCAGAACGATGTCTCTATTGCCCCAGGTAACTGAGGCTTGCTTCACAGAGCGAAGAAACCGGTATTAGGTCCTAAAGGGATCAATAGACTCAATAGCTCTAACCCAACAGTTGCGAACATTGGGAGGGTACAAGGGTTGGGAACATGAAGTGCAGCCAAACTCTTGTTCTCCCTAAACAGCTTCTCCTATTGCTGCTGTCAGAAACCAAATGCTGGGCTAGATGGTCCCCACAGGGGACAGCTCCTGTGTTCACCTGCAGCCAGATCAGCTGGAGAAACGGAGCCAATTCCCATCCACCTACAGTGCCCTCAGTCTGGCCTCCTCTGCCACCCTGCTCTAGCGAATGTGTGCCTGGCCATGAGCAAAAGCTCCAAGCTTGAACAACAGTATAGACCACATAACACCATGTGCAGACCATATAGCACCATGGGACTGTCCATCTTAGGGTACCTAAAGGGTGCATCCTCTCAGGTTGGGTAGCGCCAGATTTCACCCAGAGAACAGCCTGGAGCAAAAGGTGACCATATCTCAAGCACATCACAAGCAGACATTGAGAAGCTGGTCCTGGACCCCAGAAGACCAGCCTGACATAACACCACCTCCACGGCTGTACTTCCACCCGGCGCCCAGCATAGCTCTGACGTGCCCAGAGCAGTCAGCCGGCCGCCCTGGGCAGCGAGACCCCGCTGCCCACGCTGGGCTGGCCAGACCACCCATGCAAAAAAGTTAGGCTGCTTTTCTACACGCAAGTTGTGAGCAAGGAGAAAGGTCCTTTTAAGGCTGGTGCAAATATTTCTGCAGGATAAAATAAAAAAAAGACCTTTGTCTTAACTCAGAAATATGCCCCCAATCTACACCCACTCCCTTTTAAAACCTGTTGCCCAGATCTGCTGTGTTGTGTCTAAAATGGTATTAGCCTAACTCGGGAAGGGAGAGGAAATCTCTAAAATGATTTCTACCATTATTGCTCAAAAATTCATGAAGTAGAAATAAAGGTTTCTGGAGAGTTATAACACATTCCACGTACCTCCTAAGGTCTATTGATTTAAGCCACTAGAACCTCACTTCGCTTTGACCTCTGAGCCGTATTTACATTTATTGTGCAATACCTGGCAAGATAGCACCATGTATTGGGTGTCAGCTATTCAACCCCTCAGTGAAATCATCAGAGCAAATATGAAAACCAAAAAGTCACCCGACCGGTATGGCAGCTGCGTGGTGTGAAGAAAACTGTGCTTGACATAAAGGAAGAACAAGGTGTGGGTTAAGGGGGAAAAAGAAAGAAAAAAAGATCTACAACGCTTAAGGAGAACAGTCTGGAGAATGGGAGCACTTTGCTGTAAGTTCTTACAAACAAGCTGCAATAGTCATGGCACAGACATTGGGAAGGCATTAGTTCAAGAATATTTGTGGATATTTACTCTCCTTCGATGTTTTAAAGACAGTATTTGCAAAAGCACTGAAGTGCCCCTTCCCCTCTGCTGCTGAAATCCAGAGGGGGATTC